>NC_056744.1:61246487-61343987 GCF_019279795.1 Protopterus annectens | reverse complement strand
CCTTGCCAATGTCATATTTCTGCTGTGCACCATGCCATCCTGTGCCGCTGTATTGCTGCCAATTCTCCATAGCTTAGCCACTAGGACCCCTGGAACAGAAACATACACAGGTCTGTGAGACACCTATCATTCTGTAACAACTACCACCAGTCTAACATCATGCAACAAAGATACACAAAGTCTGATGTGTAGTAATGATACATGCCAGCATATAGCACCTGTCATGGTCCACAACACCTGCCATAGCATAATACCACACTATACAACTATATGTAAAGTAATATAGTCACTCTGTGCATCAAACACATATTTGCATGTCCCTGCATCGATGGCATGGATGGCAGGTATGTGGCACAGGTATCATCACATGCACAGGGTGTGGTGTGGGAGTGCCAGAGGCCTAGGCTGTGCCAAACAGTTGACAGCATGCATGTGAGTCAGGAAGGGGTGCTGGTTAGATGGGCTATGGAGAGGTGCTGTGTGTCTGTTGGTGACCTGCATGTGACAGTGATGTTTGAGGGTGTCTGTGTACACAGTCAAGCCCAATGCTAGTCCTACACATGTTTATGTTGGACAGCTGTGGACCGTACATGACAGAGTGGACAGTTCACTGTCTCTGGCCACGAACATGGGAACTGGCTCTACCAGGAACAGCACTGGCACCACCATGCCCAGGGTCAGATGTGGTGCTAGTAGCTGATGGTGACTGCTGTCTTCTGGGTCCTTGTCCTCCACAGGATAGCCCAGGACCATGTGCCCATGGCCTGCCACATCATGGTGTGGAAAACACACTTCCTTCTGTAGTGCTGCATATACTGCCACTATGGGACCGTTAGTGTGCATGGCCATGTGAATTCTCAGCAGATGGTGTTGCTAACTTACATCCACATCTCTGATGCCCTACTCCAACCAGATGTTCCAGCACAGACAATGTCCAGTGAAAGACTGACACTGTCTCAAGCCCACCGTATGTCACTACATCAGTGAAACGATCCATGGCATCATCAATGTGGTGGAGGCAGTCATGGATGTCAGACTGTGCTGCATCCATAATCCTGAGCATCTGTTTGGTGTTGTGTTTGGAATGTGCCTGCGCCTCCATGATGGACCGAAACATGTGGTGAGTGACCTGTGATGTGACACCTGTGACAGGTGGTGGATGGGCAGCAGTCCTCCTTCAAGCACCCCTGTCAAACTGCCTGTGTGGGACCTTGCCAGGTCTCTGCCTATGGCCACTGTCTACACTCACTGATGCCATAGGTGCCACACTGTCCTGTTCAATGTCACCACCCTGTGACTGTCTGATATCTGTGGCCTTGGCGGACTGGGTATGTGTGGGCATACTGACTGTGTGTGGGGATAATGAGGGTGGAAGTGGGATGTCAACCCCTGGGACAGATTCAGCCTCCAACAACCCAACCTGTACCTCACTTTGGCCACCATCATCATCAAAGTCCGATGAGACACTGACATCAGGTTGTGAGGGGGACAGACACCAACCCCCATGTTCACCTGTGGGGAGGAAGACAAATTCAGTGCATTTCTACCTACACTATTATATATGGTAATCCACACAGACACATACAGATGAGGAGCCGCAACTGTATTACACATCCCACATCATATTTCTAATCCTATGCACAGCATACAAACACACAACAACATACACAGACAAGACAGGCCCTTTATAACATGCACTACAGCTACATCCGGTTAACATTGCCAGTACAATACACCTCTGAGATAAGCAATATGATAGCGTATCTGATAGACCTACACCTAAAACACAGTGCACCTTTCTTGAGCATAATATGCCATTTGTAGTATCATTGCCTCAGGTATGTACCATCTCTCTATTGTGCATGAACAAGCATCTTGGAGTGATTGCTTCCTGTATAGCAGGCTGAATAGTCCTGCTTAACAATAAGTGCAAATGTGTTAATGTTCCTGCAAATACACAGCTGTGATTACCCATTCTGTGCACTTCAGTTAACTGCTCCAAAATGGAACATACAACTATTCTACTCTGGCTAAGCATAACAGTTCTGCCTATGCCAACATGGCAGTCCTTAACATTCTTAGGATATATACGATCTGTTAGATAACAGTATCACACTTACCAGCCACACCTAGCATACCGATGAAAATGCGACTGAGTGGTATTGTCAGCAATACCAAATGTTGCATTGTTACAAGGTAATATGTGCATATATCCACATGTACAGTTGATAATGTGTTACTGCCAACATTGCTGACATTCTGAGTATGCATGCACAACTGTGGCTTAAAATCAACCCCCAATGCAGATAGACCTGACACCCATGTACTGGCATGCAGAGTCTGCTACAATGACTGATACAGTATTACACTGATGAACACTGTAAACTTACCTGGATGCTCCTCTGATGTGGACACTGTGGCACCCACTTCCAGGATGTATGGGGTGATGGATGGCTGGGAGTTGGTGGCTGATCCCAGGTTTCCCAGGAATTCCTCTTTGGCTGACAGTGGTTGTTCTGTTGCAGGCCCTCCACTGGTGGCAGCACGGTCTCTGGCCAAAGCAGCTGTCCTTTGCTGTGCAGCATTGACTATATCTGTGGCCCGGTGTCAGGCCTGCTCATAGGTCCTGTCCTGTTGGGCAATTTGGTTCACTGCCATGACAAGGTCAGCCCACAGTGCTGCATGTTGGTCATGGTTTTGGTGACTCTTGGACAGCAGAGGGTGGTGATGCAGTCTGAAGCCATCCAGGATAACATTATTTTCTGTGTCTGTAAATGCTGGGTGCCTCCTGCAATACACCATTTCTGAAAGACAACAAAATGGGAACACATCACAGGACCAGATATGTGGACATCAACTATGTACAGACCCTACACAACCAAAATGGGCTGCACTATCCACCGCTCCCTCATATGTTATACCCCAAAGTGTATTAACAATACATGTGTGGCTATCACCAAGATAGTAGCAATAATGGTTATGTCCCTGTGTGCTGTGACAGAGTCTGCTGTATGTCTGTACACCCATCACTGCACTCTACTGCGGTGTGTGCCCTACAGGCAAAGTCCTGCTACTATGTATGCCATGCAGCCACTGTCAGACAAATAGCTGTGTGCTATTACAACTATATGGGGACAGTCCAGCAACACCAGTGTGCCACAATGACAGACAACAATGCAAACCTGCTATAGTATATCTTCGCAGTAGGCATCATACCTCTCCACTACACAAATGTTTGCAGAATGTGAACATGTGCCTCATAGATGTGGTCTTTTTGGCACAAACATGTGGACATCTGATAAACGGTTGGCCAATCATTAATGGTTGTTGTCAGAATATAGAAAATCTGTCTGTCACATGCCAGACCCCTCAGAAAACTATATGCTATAGTAATCTCCATTAGTCTATTCATAGTCTTACTTTGTATGGCCAATATGTACACTCTGATGCTGAGTTTGGTCCTGTGTCCCACCCACTAATAATGTCTATGACCTGAATTCCTGCTGTAAGGTGTTGACAGGTATGTTAGCCATAGCTTTCAAGCAATGAGGTACGAATGTCAACAAAACAGTGACCTAGCTAGAGTACATTAGGGACAGTCAGGGACACCTTTACAATGTTTGAACTGTTTCTGTGTGACACTGACAGACTGAGAGAAGGTAAATTACAGTACATTATGTAATATTACAACTGTGTACACCCTTACTTGTTGTCAATATGTCTAACTCATAATCCAGTAGCTTTCCTACAGGAGCCAACCATTGTAGGAGGGAGTAACAGGAGCAGAGCTGTGATTTGATTCAAAGCATGGACAATTGAGAGGCAAGCCTGTAGCTGTTGGACAGCAGATTATCACCAACATGTCAATGCCATAAATGTACTACAGGCTTACTGTTGTAATCCCTTTTCCCCATACCTCCATCCTCCCATCTGCATCCTTTTTTGACCAGACCCTCTGCAAACAGCTTGCTAAACCATAGTGTGTCTGAGTAAAGAAACCTGTTCCCCATAAGCAGTTGATTGCCTTTTGTAGGTAATGCTCATTAACAGGTAATTGTCTGTGCACCAATCTGTGGCATATTGTATGTTCCATTTTGGAGCAGTTAACTGAAGCGCACAGAATGGGTAATCACAGCTGTGTATTTGCAGGAACATTAACACATTTGCACTTATTGTTAAGCAGGACTATTCAGCCTGCTATACAGGAAGCAATCACTCCAAATCAAAATCAACCCTCAATGCAGATAGACCTGACACCCATGTACTGGCATGCAGAGTCTGCTCCAATGATTGATACAGTATTACACTGATGAACACTGTAAGCTTACCTGGACGCTCCTCTGATGTGGACACTGTGGCACCCACTTCCAGGATGTATGGGGTGATGGATGGCTGGGAGTTGGTGGCTGATCCCAGGTTTCCCAGGAATTCCTCTTTGGCTGACAGTGGTTGTTCTGTTGCAGGCCCTCCACTGGTGGCAGCACGGTCTCTGGCCAAAGCAGCTGTCCTTTGCTGTGCAGCATTGACTATATCTGTGGCCCGGTGTCAGGCCTGCTCATAGGTCCTGTCCTGTTGGGCAATTTGGTTCACTGCCATGACAAGGTCAGCCCACAGTGCTGCATGTTGGTCATGGTTTTGGTGACTCTTGGACAGCAGAGGGTGGTGATGCAGTCTGAAGCCATCCAGGATAACATTATTTTCTGTGTCTGTAAATGATGGGTGCCGCCTGCAATACAACATTTCTGAAAGACAACAAAAGGGGAACACATCACAGGACCAGATATGTGGACATCAACTATGTACAGACCCTACAACCAAAATGGGCTGCACTATCCACCGCTCCCTCATATGTTATACCCCAAAGTGTATTAACACAATACATGTATGGCTATCACCAAGATAGTAGCAATAATGGTTATGTCCCTGTGTGCTGTGACAGAGTCTGCTGTATGTCTGTACACCCATCACTGCACTCTACTGCAGTGTGTGCCCTACAGGCAAAGTCCTGCTACTATGTATGCCATGCAGCCACTGTCAGACAAATAGCTGTGTGCTATTACAACTATATGGGGACAGTCCAGCAACACCAGTGTGCCACAATGACAGACAACAATGCAAACCTGCTATAGTATATCTTCGCAGTAGGCATCATACCTCTCCACTACACAGATGTTTGCAGAATGTGAACATGTGCCTCATAGATGTGGTCTTTTTGGCACAAACATGTGGACATCTGATAAACGGTTGGCCAATCATTAATGGTTGTTGTCAGAATATAGAAAATCTGTCTGTCACATGCCAGACCCCTCAGAAAACTGTATGCTATAGTAATCTCTATTAGTCTATTCATAGTCTTACTTTGTATGGCCAATATGTGACAGAGTCTGCTGTTAATAAAGCAGGTGACTCTTCAAAAGCAGATTAGAAATCATTTACAAAATCACTGGCAATCCTGACTGATAACTGCTATACTACCTTATATAGTATCTCTCTAACCCTTTACAGAAAATAGACACTTATCTGGCCTGACTATATCATTTTATTGTTTGAGTGTTTACTTGATTTAGTGTTTTCTCTGCTGAAAATGGACATGTATCCAGCCAGACTAGCCCGTTAACAAAAAAAAATAAAATAAAATATGTACACTCTGATGCTGAGTTTGGTCCTGTGTCCCGCCCACTAATAATGTCTATGACCTGAATTCCTGCTGTAAGGGGTTGACAGGTATGTTAGCCATAGCTTTCAAGCAATGAGGTACGAATGTCAACAAAACAGTGACCTAGCTAGAGTACATTAGGGACAGTCAGGGACACCTTTACAATGTTTGAACTGTTTCTGTGTGACACTGACAGACTGAGAGAAGGTAAATTACAGTACATTATGTAATATTACAACTGTGTACACCCTTACTTGTTGTCAATATGTCTAACTCATAATCCAGTAGCTTTCCTACAGGAGCCAACCATTGTAGGAGGGAGTAACAGGAGCAGAGCTGTGATTTGATTCAAAGCATAGACAATTGAGAGGCAAGCCTGTAGCTGTTGGACAGCAGAGTATCACCAACATGTCAATGCCATAAATGTACTACAGGCTTACTGTTGTAATCCCTTTTCCCCATACCTCCATCCTCCCATCTGCATCCTTTTTTGACCAGACCCTCTGCAAACAGCTTGCTAAACCATAGTGTGTCTGAGTAAAGAAACCTTTTCCCCAGAAGCAGTTGATTGCCTTTTGTAGGTAATGCTCATTAACAGGTAATTGTCTGCGCACCAATCTGTGGCTCAGACTTGATAATTGCATCCAAAAAGCTGGGTTGCACTTTCATTAGCCAATGACATGGCACCACAGTGCAATATTTAAGGCCATCATGTAGGCCCCTTTCTTAGTCTTTGAGATGAACATTAGTGAAGTGCGGAGACTACAGCATCACAGAGGGTAGGTACAAATATGTCTGCTGTTGAGATTTATGGGGTATGTCCACAGTTTTTCATGATATGTTTGGACAATGTCCAATGACATTGTGATTATCTGACAGTTCAGTGGCAAACATTGTGGGTTGAGGTCAGTAAGGAGAGAGAGACATGTGAATGTCAGATGTCATACCCATCAGAATATGCAAGCTGATGCAGTAGCTGTTATTCTATCAGCTCACTATCTTTGTAGGGGCAAACTGTGAAACATGTCCCTGTCACTGAACCTTTGCCCCCCACCCCACCCTTTGTGTATGGTTTTGTCTGGATCCCTTGTTCTAGGAGGTTGTGAGGTATGGTAGGCCTGTAGCAGCTAGCTTAACATACAGCTGTGTATGTTCCAGGCTGCAGAAGCTACAGTCTAGGATACATGGGGTAGTGTGAATTCTTTGGAGGATAGGAAGCTGTACATGTACCTGAGGCAGCAGTGTCAGCTGTGTCATCACAGCAGACCCAAGGAAAGGGTACACTTTACAGTTAGTCCGACTGAGGCATGTGCATAAGGTACATCTGGTATGTAACAGTGCCAACCACAGAGTAGTAGGCGGCATATAGTCTGGCTATACGAATATGTGCAGTGTGTCCCTACCTAAAGGCCTTTGACTTGCAAACATGGGTAGCAGTGAATGCAGCAGCAGCAACCTATGTGGGTTAAAATTGCATGACTCAATCATTACTTACTGTGTTCACAAGAATGTAATTGATGTGCAACACACTGGATTCGAACCCAGGACTATGGGTGGCAAAATATACTATATGCAAGGGATTTAACAGACTGGGCTACTGAGTCAATGCTGTAGCAGGTGTATTTGCAAGATATCTGTGCATACATACAGTCTGTAACACGTCTGCATCCATCATTATGCGCATGGCTTTCAAAGGCAGTTGTTGTGCAGCAGGGTCCCAGCTGTACACATATACTTTGCATTGCTGCCTTAGCAGGTGTCTTTAAAGATGTTGCTGATAAAAAGGAACAATTACCTGCTATCATACCTCTCAACCTCTTAGAGCAAGAAATCTGGACAAAGCCATAAATAAAAGAGTGACAATGGCCCCAAAATAGGGACAATCTTTAAATATTGCTCTTACAAACATAGAGTGTTGATAGAATAACAGGTTATATATCAGTATGTGTTTTCTGAAGGGTATGAAGTGTGAAACCCAAATGTCTGTCATGATTTTCTAACCCCTTTATAGAATCAAAACCTTCCTCGCACCATTGGCCAGAACTACCATTGCTCAAACCCACCTTATCTCTACCCTGTTTTATGCCTCCGCCATTTATACCAACCTATCTAAAAACAACCTGAGCAAACTTGCAACCAGCTAAAATAACATTGCCAGATTTGCCACATGTGCCCCTTTTAGAACCCATCACTGTCACAACCTTAAATAGCTGGGATGGTTAGAACTGCAAAACCAACTTCGTTGTCAACAACTTACTATCACCCAAAAGATTCTCTACCACCCTATAAATACTCCAATCCTCTCTAGTCCGATTACTCCATACAAGAATCTGGAAACACTACTCTCAGCTAATAAGCTTCTAGTTTCCACTACTAAACATAATAACAAGGCTGGAGACTCACTATTCTCTAACACTGGGGCAGTGGGAAAAACCTGGAACCAACTTCCTAATGAACTCTCTTCTCTTTCCTCTACACTGCTCTTCAAAACATATCTCAAGGAATACCTCATAACACACTGGCTATGCCCTTGCTCTAACCCTGACTAACATCTCATTCCCTATCTCCCACTCCCTTTACTCATCCCCTCTATTCTGTCCTACAATGTCTATTTGGTTTAACTAAAAATGCCAGACACTACCTAAGTATTAAAGGAAACTTCCTCTCAGCTCTATTAAATGAGTTGCTTACTCTAGAAGTACTCACCTTCTACTTTGCTGTAGGTAAGCATAAGTATGTATTCCTGTACCCAGGTCTCTGATGTAAAATAACTAATCTTGCTTATTTTTTTTTCGTATTATATGTTAGCTTAAGTGTTTTTTCTTTTGCCGACTCTGTACACTTTTTATGTCTGATCTAAATTAATGTCACTTTCTGCTATTGCATATATTGTATGTTATGATACTATTGCATTTAATGTATGTTATGATACTGTTGCATATATCAGAGCGTTTCTCCCCGGGCCTCTACTGAAAATGGACATATATCCAGTTACACTAGCCCAGTCAACAAATGTAAAACAAATAAATAAATAAATAATGACTTACCACTACTTTGCCAGAAAAATACGATTTTATGAAAACCAAGCCAAAAATAGGGGCAAAACTCTGGACATTCTGCAACAATCTGTACAGTTGACAGGTATGCCTGCTATCCAACCAATAAATGAGAAACACTGTGGTGCACTATTTTCAATAAACAAAGTCCAAAATCCAGAATAAAAAAGAACACAGTTACTTAAAATCACCAAAATTTATTGCAGCAAAGCTTTTGGGTTTCCCCTTCCTCAGTGCTATGATAAAACTATTTCAATTCACATTTAAATAATGAGAAAGTAATTGATCATATGACACAGCCAACCAATCAAAACATTTGAAAAAAAAAAAATAAAAAAACCTCACCACAGCAAATTAATTTACAAAATAATACATTTTCAATTAATGCAGCTTATGCTACTTCTTAATTAAAACAGGCTTCAGACTTACTGCACTTTTAATCCCTGGATAGACATCTGCTTGTAGTTTTACTATCCATGAGTATTCTATATTTTTCAGTATATTATTAATATCACCTCCCCTCATATTATGTTGTATAACCTTTATTACTCTAAATTTAAAATTATGTCCATTAATATTATTATGTATATGTTTTACATGTGCATTAGTGGGTACATTTCTTCTAATCTCTGACTTATGCTCGATAATATGATCTTTTAGCTTTCTGCTACTCTTACCAACATAAAAAGAAGGACATTTAGTACAGGTAGCTAGGTATACTATATAGACTGCTTCAGACTTACTGCACTATTAATGCCTGGATAGACATCTGCTTGTAGTTTTACTATCCATGAGTATTCTATATTTTCCAGTATATTATTAATACCACCTCCACTCATATTATGTTGTATAACCTTTATTACTCTAAATTTAAAATTATGACCATTAATATTATTATGTATATGTTTTGCTAGTGCATTAGTGAGTACATTTCTTCTACTCTCTGACTTATGCTCTGTAATACGATCTTTTAGCTTTCTGCTACTCTTACCAACATAAAAACAAGGACATTTAGTACAGGTAGCTAGGTATACTATATAGACTGTATTACAATCAGTTTCTGGTTGTGGCTATGATACAGATAGTATAAATGCTACAACAGAGGATGTTTTGAATGAAAGAGCAGGTATGACAGCTCCATTCTTTAGTGAAGGAAGGCAGATGATGGGTAATACTAGCACTAACAATCGGAAACTGAGATATGTTACAACCTATAATAATAGATCTAAGGAGGTAGAAAATATAATACGAAAAAACTGGAACATTCTGTTATCGATGTCCGAGCTTAGAAATATTATAACTGAAAGGCTATATTTTGCCAATAGGAATTAAAGAAATTTTAAGCAAAGATTATGCTATAAAGATCTTAGACTTAATAATACTAGTGTTACTACTAGAACTACTAAGAAAGGTACATTTCCATGCTATAATTGTAGCTGTTGAGAAGATCAGATATCTGATACAGAGTTTAGGCATCCAGTTACTGGATTTCTTTATAAATTTGACTGTTATGCCAATTGTAATACATTCTATATAGTATACCTAGCTACCTGTACTAAATGTCCTTCTTTTTATGTTGGTAATAGTAGCAGAAAGCTAAACGATCATATTATAGAGCATAAATCAGAGATTAGAAGAAATGTACCCACTAATTCACTAGCAAAACATATACATAATTAATTATCATAATTTTAAATTTAGAGTAATAAAGGTTATACAACATAATATGAGGGGATGTGATATTAATAATATACTGGAAGATATAGAATACACATGGATAGTAAAACTACAAGCAGATGTCTATCCAGGCATTAATAGTGCAGTAAGTCTGAAGCCTGTTTTAATTAAGAAGCAGCATAAGCTGCATTAATTGAAAATGTATTATTTTGTAAATTATTTTGCTGTGGTGAGGTTTTTTAATTTTTTTTGTTTTGTTTTTTTTTTTGTTTTTAAATGTTTTTATTGGTTGGCTGTGTCATATGATCAATTACTTTCTCATTATTTAAATGTGAATTGAAATAGTTTTATCATGGCACTGAGGAAGGGGAAACCCGAAAGCTTTGCTGCAATAAATTTTGGTGATTTTACGTAACTGTGTTCTTTTTTATTCTGGAGGTATGCCTGCTATCCTAGGCCTCACATACATCCATTATTCTTTATTTGGCTGTGTACTGGTGTAGTGTTTGCATCACAGTCCCAGGTACACTCCCATTTTTCCCATTATATGTACTTGCAGTCTGTCAGTGGCAATCAGTATATTTTGCTAGAAACACCTGTTTTAATTAAGAGCTGAGTGACCTAGTGGGCTAATGCACTGTGCTGTAGTTGACATGGCCCCAGGTTTGAGACACGATAGGGGTGATTGTTTTGCAAATGTGCCTAATACTATGAAAAACACATAAGATCATTAAGGCACTTTAAAGCACATTTAAGCGGGTTTAGCTCCACACAAACCCATGCTAACAATTTAAAAAGAAAAGAAAAAGGGGGTAATGTGACAGTGGTGAAAGAGGGGCAAGCAGGAGGAAAAATATATTGAAAGGTAGGTAGGGATGTGCAGGATGGGTGTAGGAAAGGACCATAGCTTTCCATTTCTTGTACAGCAACAGCTCTGCATTTTTACAGATTTTGCACATGAATCTGGAAGCTCAAACTCAAGAGGGAGGGGTGAGGACAACATAAATGTGTTGTCAAGCCACTTAGACCTAATTAGTTGTGTCCAGTAGACACATGTGTGAAATGGAGAGCTATGTATGCGGTGATATTTTTGGTGGAACAGGTGCCCCTTTTTTTTTTTTTTTTTTTAATGAGGAGAGAGTGAAATGTTGGGGAAAGGATATAAGTACATATGGGGAGGTAAGTTGGGTAGGAGAGGTTGCATTTG
The DNA here is from genome assembly GCF_019279795.1 of Protopterus annectens. Taxonomy (NCBI): domain Eukaryota; kingdom Metazoa; phylum Chordata; order Ceratodontiformes; family Protopteridae; genus Protopterus; species Protopterus annectens. Next base: position 61,332,391 of record NC_056744.1, on the reverse strand, counting down.
CAGACAGACCAGACAGACAAAACAGCATACATGGGTGGTGTGTAACACATGATGGCAGTAAACACCTTGGATGGGAAGGGTGTTGGGGAATCAGAGGTGCATGTGCCTCCAGACAGCAGCAGCATGACTGTGATCCCCACCCATAGGCAGTCAACACTGCTCCTTCACTGCCCTGAAGGTGGCTGTGCTGGAGGTTGGGTGCCAGGGCCACCAGAACCCACCAGTTTGTTGAGTCTACCCTCAATCCAGCACAGGTGTTGTTCATAGCTCCTATGCACAATCCTGTGCACCATGGCTGGTAGTTGATCTTTGGTGACTACCGCCCCTCTGCCACTGCTCCTAGGGTTGGACAGGCCCTGTCCCCTGAAGTGGTTCCACCCAAGACATGCTGGTACCCAGTGCCATAGCCAGCTGAGGTGGTGTAGGTGGATCAGCAGGAACCAGCCTAACCTGTCGTGTTATGGTGATAGAGGTATAGCAATGTATATAAGTTAGTTATGTACAAAATATTTTGTTAGTTATAACAGCATGCCAGAACATGGGAAATAACCCAGTAACATTTCAATGCATATTATATGGAAGCCAACAATAAATAACATAACAGTCAATATATTAACAGCATGCTAGTAACAGTTATGGAATAAGGCCAACAAGATAGGTGAGACAACAAGATATGTTAATATGCAACCATTGTAATACAAAACACATGCCCCAAAATAAAGTTTAGAGAACAACATATGTTAATAGCAAACCATAACCAATGAATAACAATAATAAATTTAGATGAAGATAAGAGGTGGGGAGAGAGAGAAATACAGTCCATTAATATTGGTATAGGCTACATAGTTTACAATACTACTGCTATATACTCTACAGGTCTGTCCTTCTTTTATATATAACAGTGCCCTATTGCTGCTGTAGCATGTACATACCTCTCAAGCTATCTGCATGGGGTATGGACAAAGCAGTAACACCTGCAGGTACACAACTACAGAGAACACTTACACATCAGGTGGACCTATTTAACTACCAAGGTGTACTGTGAACTGATGTAGTGTTACTGTGCTATTGACATAATCATGTTGATGATACATCTGTGACAGAGGGATTACACAATGGTAATTATGTTCTGTGACAGCGTAAACTTGAGAGACATGTATGTGTGCAGTACAGAGAGTAAACAACTATCATGCCTTGCTTGGCAGGCATGGGAAGAGAACTTCAGCAAACTTTCACAGACACTCCACTATTCGCCTTTATTTTATGAAGTCTTATCACATTCCTGGTCAATGCTGTTAACAGTCTGTTATATCTGAACACACAAATTATTTACCCATAATAAGGGCTACTTCACCATTTACCTGTATTTCCTGTAAAGGGAACATCTGTCATCAATACGTAACTGATTCAGTAATATTTATTACTACATGGCACTGGATTTGAACCCTGGTCTGTGTGTGGTAAAATGTACTTCAGACAGAGGATTTAACAAACTGAGCTACTGAGCCACTGCTGATTACTGCCTGACTGATACTTCCCTAGAGTTCACCTGCAAACAAACTATGACCTGGTAATACTACTACAGCTTTATACTAGACTGCAGTGACAGTTGAACACACATGCATGAGATTCATGCATGACAGAGATACTAGGTAAACTATACATTACTACAGAGAATGCAGGTGTACGCATTATACTGTTAGTGGGTGGAAATATCTGTGAAGTCTACAAACCATATCAGATTATTGGGTTGGCTACCTCATCCATATACAGTTGCAAATAGTATATTTGCAGTCTACAGCTATTACACTGTCATACTTGCCTGCAGCACTGTACCTCGGAGCCTGAATGCATACAGCTGAAATTCAATGGTTAACACAAAACAATCCTGATATACACAATATACCTTCGGTGTTAATGCTATTGCTTCAGATGTTATTGCAGAACAAGTGTCATAATGCATTTCTTGTAATACAGCTCTGAATCTACAGTTATTGCATAACACATTTTATTAGCTATACTGTGAGGCAGGTAGTGGTATTCTTTTGTGTTTTTATGTCAGAGCAGTTGTCATAATCAATGTCATGAAAAACAGCCCTAATGACACACATATTGCACAACACAGCTTTATTAGGGGTAGTCTTTATTGCATAACAGTTGATGTAATGCAGGTGTTGCAATACAGCTGTAATTCACAATTGATGCAGTAGAAACTTTATTTCAGTTACTTTATCAGGGTTAATGCTTTAGTCTTCCTTGTTTATTGCACTAGAGTTGACAGTAGTCACTTATTGCAGTACAGGTCTAGGTCCACATTCATTGCAATACACAAATCTTTACTGTGTATACCTATTGGCAGTTAATGCTTGTTAGAAAAATATGTATTAGTAATATGCTTAGTGCATTTGAGGTTTAAAAAGGGTTAACACATTTATTCTATTTCACACTGCATAAATCTGTATGAACTGCAGAAGCATTCCAATCTTGTAACGTCATGAAATATGCAAAGTTATGATCTTTGCTTATGCTTTGGAAATTTACAGGGAAGCATTAAATTTCTGCTTGTGTCAGGGAAATAATAATAGATGTATCACTTCTACTAATGTCATGAGATTTAAACAAAGAGTTATTGATTTTCTGCTTTTGCTATGAGAAAATACACAGCTGCAGAAGCTATTGATAATGAAGACAAATGTTGTTTGAAAATATGAACTGCAATCAGCATTAACTTGTACCTAAGCTAGAAAAGTACCTTGAAATGTAACATATGTATTAGAGCTGCACAATAGAAGCTTATAGTGGGCTAAAGAAAATACAGCCCCCAAGGTCAGGTTGTTTTTCTCAAATGTTTTTCATAAATCCAGTCATGTCAGCAAGAAATCCAAGTAACATTTTCTATGTAACATATAGTGAGTTTCAAATCTGAACATGTCAGCAGGAAATCTGAGTAACATTTGCTGTAGAACAATACTACGTCAACCATAGAAAGTAAAATTTTATAGAACAGTATAAGAGAAGCATACTGCCTGTTAGTAATTAGGCAAAATCCTGTATGTGCATGTTTTTGTCTCCTTGCTGCAAGTAATAAAAGGTGCCATACCTGAACCTTATGTGAACTGGTCTTTGAAGTTTTTTCCTTTGACAGATTGGTCCTTCGGACCGGAAACCCTCACTTCGCCTCGGATCAGACAGGCCAAGTGGTTGAAACCGTACAGGGAAGAACCCAAATCAGTTCTTCTTATTTGAAAAGCCCTCCAACTGAATTGTCGTGCAAAAGAGGCCAGCCACTTTCTGATCTGCCACTGAAGGACGGGTTTTCATGAACCAGGTGATCAATCACAAAGGTTCAGGTAAGGTGAATCTACTTTTTTCTGTTTTAGATCAGGGACTAGATTTGTATTGTTTTTGTCAAGACTGTATTTTTACAAGTCAGGGACAGAAAAGAGTACTGTCTTGTCATAGATCAGGGAAAACAGAATAGGTAGGCAGTCATTCTGAAGAGACTATAACAAAATCCATGGTACCACGTTAAAAATAAGAGAGGTTACATAACGATCAAAAGGGTAGAACAAAATGGGTAATAATTGCACAAAAAGACCCCAAAATCCACCGTTAACCGAAGACGCAAAATACATGCAGTCTCAGTGAGCTGATAATATTAAATACTATTCAAAATGGGTTAATAAGTATGAATTTGATGGAAAATTAGAAAAATCCTCGCTTATCAAACTTGTCAAACAGCTCAAAACCGATTCCAAAGGTTGGGTAAAAAAGCAACGCTAATTAGGAATTCCTCAGGCACACAGGTGGATTGAGGAAGTAAACCGTAGTGAACAAAAGAACAACAATTCAAAAACAATGTTTTTAGATAAGGAGGACAATAATTTAGTAATAGCATCGGCCCCTCCGCCTCCCTTACCAGACTATGAAGCAAGTGAACAGGTTAGTCCACCCCCACGATATCCTGCTGTCACTGAAAATAGAGACATTACAAAAACAAAACCCTTTATTAGAGATCCCATCGGGACCAGGTCTCAAACACGGGCAGGTAACTCAAATGAAGGCATTGAGTTATACCAAATGGTTAAGAATTCACAATCTATGAGTGAAGAAGAAATATGCCCACTCATAGAAGTGCCTAATCCTCAGGCAGGACAAGACGGTCAGGACCCAACTATTCTAGTGTATAGACCCTGGACTCCGGAAGATATCCGGAAAGCCACTGAGGGAATTCCCCATCCAAAAGTTAATTTTAGAAAGTTCTCAGAAGATTTGCAAGGAATGAGGCTAAGTTATAATTTAAACGGAGAAGGGGTAGAAAAAGTAGTTAGACAAATTGTGGGGCCAGATTGGCACATGATTAGTGGCAACTGGAATCCCCGTGACGCTGCACATAGACCCCTCCCACATAGCAGCACAGAACTAGACAACAGAGTAAAAGGTCTTATAGACTGCATCTCTGAGAAATGGAAGCCTAGGGCAGACTGGACTTGCATTAATCAATGCATCCAACAAGAAGGTGAAACTGTTGACCGATATTATGCCAGATTATTAGAATGTTTTAATAACCACTGTGGAATGCAGGCTCCTGAAGATCAAACACAAGATTCCCCATATGAACAGCAGTTAAAGAATGCATTTTTAAAAGGCAGTATTGCACCCATAAGCAGTTTTATTACAAAACACATGGTAGATCATCGTACAAGCAGGTTACAGTCATTACTTGAATATGCTAGGCATGCCGAAAAGCATTTTAATAGCAAAAAGAAAAAGAAAGCTCAAGTATTTTCTGTAGAAGATGGAGCAGAAGTTTATGTAGTACAGTCCGGCAAAAAGGGCATGAAAAATGCCCAGGGAAACAAACAATCTGATAAGCGATCAGAGGACTTTGAAGGGCGAAAGAAAAGGGGAAAATGTTTTAAATGTGATAAAAAGGGACACTTGGCAAGGGATTGCAAGAAAAACAAGAAGGCAACCACGGAAGACAAGGAGGGTGAGGACTGACTATATGATAGTCAGGAATCACTAGAAGGGGATAACGGAGAAAGGACAAATGAGAATGTGATAGAAGGAGTAGAGGATGTGACAGAAGAGATAGAGAAAGTGCAGGAAGTTATGGACAGTGAAGAAAATGAAATATTAGACCTAGCTTTATTGAGCCTGGAGCTCTATTTAGTGGACACAAAACCAGAAGTTACACTCTTGGTAGAAGGAAGGGAAGTCAAATTCTTGTGTGACAAAGGGGCATCACGAACCCTGATACATCCCTCCAAACTGCCGGAAAACTCAGAGTCACCTGATTACATACTAGTAAAAGCAGCTAATGGACAGCTGTACCGGGAGCCCCTCTCCTGTAACATTGCAATAACTGATCCTGTTTCAGGATTGACTCAGAAAAGCAAAATGTTGTTTCTGCAAAATGCCCAGTAAACCTCTTGGGCAGAGACCTTATGCAGCTATTCGGTATAGCAGTAGTACCAACCATGCAGGGTATGGAAGTACAGCAACAAATTGATACCTTTGCAGTGCAATCGGAGGGCGAAATGTTTTATTGGTACAGCTAGGACTTGGTTACGACTGGTCCAGGGACTGTGACCAAAGAATTGATGAATGTAGCCATCAGCAAGTTCCCCTCCCTTGACATCAATAGGCAACACTTGTTGCACTGTACCCTGTATTATTGTAGCACGCCAGGACCTGACAAGGAATATGAGCAAGAATTGTTTAAAAATCATGCAAACAGATTGATATTACGTAATCTGTACTGGGACACAGAAGGGAACAGTGTAGCCAGCTGTTCATTGTACCAGGAGTTCTTTGCACTCTATAAATCTAATCGATTACCACGTTAGCTTAACTAAGGACAAAAACATAGAATGGGCAGACTTAGGAGAAAAAGTCACGAGATGGGAAAAACAGACAGAATTAGAACTGTCAGAACAGGGAATACAAGTACAGAAGCTGAATTGGATAACTCAGACTCACCCAGCCGTACACTTGCAGTCTAGCAAGGACAGCTGATTAGCACTCCTATTAAAGGAGGAAGAGAATGCCTTACAAAATATACCAGAGACTCTCTGGTCAACAGGAAAATCAGATGTAGGACTTATTCGTACAGCGGAACCAGTTACTATCACGCCAAAGTCAGCATTTAGACCGCAGAAAAGACAGTATCCCTTAAGAAAAGATGCAGAGGTAGGAATCAAACCTATTATAGCAGCTTTACTTAAGGAAGGAGTACTGGTGGAATCTCCTGATTCACCATGTAACACATCCTTATTTCCTGTTAAGAAAGCAATGGAGAATGGCGTATGGTCCAAGATTTACAAGCTGTAAATGATGCAGTAATACCAAGGGCACCTACAGTGCCAGACCCACACACCCTGTTGAATGATTTAAAACCTCAACAGAAATATTTTTCTGTGGTAGATATCAGCAATGCGTTCTTTTTGATACCGATACACCCTGACAGCCAGTATTGGTTTGCATTCACATTTCAGGGGAAAAGGTATACATATACACGACTACCACAGGGATATTGTGAAAGTCCAACAATATTCTCACAAGAAATGGCAAGCAACTTGGCAGGATTTGCCCCATCAAGAGGCAGTCAGATTCTACTTTATATTGATGACATTCTGCTGGCGGCCCCCACCCAGCAACATTGCAAAGAAGATACCATAGCGCTATTACGATTTTTAGCCGCTGAAGGACATAAGGTAAACAAAAATAAACTGCAGCTGTGGGAAAAACAAGTCAAATATCTAGAATATGTAATATCCAAGGAGGGTAGAACATTAGATGAGGACAGAAAAGTAGCAATTTTGCAAGCACCAAAATCCACTACCAAAAAGGTAATGATGTCCTTCCTGGGTACAACTAATTTTTGCCAGAGCTGGATTCCAAACTATGCTTTGGAATATGCACCTCTGACTGACCTGATATATAAAAGCCTATGGCAGCACAGGATTTGTTACAATGGACACCAGAGGCAGAATCTGTTTTCTGCAAACTGAAACAGTTAATAGCGTCCTCATTAGTTCCGGGATTACCAAACTAACATAAACGTTTTTTCCAAACTGTAGATTGTAAGCAAGGTTATATGACATCAGTGTTAACACAACAGCATGGGGACAAGCAACGCCCCATTGCTTATTATTCATCACAACTAGACCCAGTGGCACGGTCTTTACCTCACTGTGTACAAGCGGTAGTTGCAGCTGCAATGGCAGTACAGGCTTCGGCCTCAGTAGTTTTATTCCACCCTCTCACTTTGAGAGTGCCTCATGCAGTCACGATTATTTTACTGTGAGAGAAGGTAGCATATCTTTCCCCTGCTAGGCATCTTTCCTGTATGACTATATTGTTGAGCCAACCTCACATGACAATTGAACGATGCACGACTTTGAACCCTTCTACCTTGCTCCCAACCCCTGCAGATGGCACACCACACCGCTGCCTGCAGGTGACTGAGCAAAAGACACTACCTAGAAAAGATCTCACGGATGTCCCCTTGGATGATGCCGAGGTGACATACTATGTGGATGGTTTGTGCAAAAGGGGTCCTGCAGGACAGAACCTAGTAGGATATGCAGTAGTTTCTGATACTGAGATTATAGAAGCAAAACCTTTACTACACAACCTATCTGCACAGGCAGCAGAATTGATTGCCTTGACAGGGGCATGTACCTTAGCAAAGGGTAAATGTGTGAACATTTTTACTGACAGCCAGTACGCTTTTTCTACTGTACATGTTTTTTGCAACAGTGGAAAAATCGAGGAACGATAACATCTACTGGCAAACCTATCAATCATGCACAGTTTATTCTAGATCTTTTAGAATCTATTCAGTTACCTCAGAAAGTAGCTATTTGTAAATGCACAGCTCATACCAAGCAACAAGATAGGATTTCAAAAGGTAATGCGAGAGCTGATACAGCTGCAAAACAGGCAGCTTCAGAAGTATTTCTTTTAAATGAGGAACTACAACCCTCTGAGATTTTAGACTTAGAAACGTTAAAGACAATGCAGACACTCACTATCCAAGCTGAAAAACAAAGATTGGTAAAACGAGGAGCAATTCTCGAAAAGGGGCTGTACATCTCTAAAGAAGGGAAACCGATAATACCATCTAATTTGTTTAGATATGCAGCTTTGTTGAGCCATGGGCAATGCCATGTCTCAACAGGGGGGAATGGTACAGCTGGTGAACCGAGTATTCACAACATATGGATTTACAAACTATTCTAAAAAATTTAGTTTGATGTGCCAAATTTGTAACAAACATCATGCACAAGGGGCATTAAAGCCCAAGCAAGGGAGTTTCCCTACAACACCATATCCGTTTCATACTATCTGTATGAATTTCATAGAATTAAACAAATGTGAAAATAAGAAGTATTGTCTTGTCATTGTAGATATGTTTTCCAGATGGGTGGAAGCCTTTCCAACCAAAAATCCAGACGCAGTTACAGTAGCGAAAGTCCTTGTTAAAGAAATCATCCCTAGATTCGGCATTCCGGAAAGGATTTACAGTGACAACGGTACATACTTTGTAAACCAAACCATACAACAGTTAAGTAAACATTTTGGCATTTCTTTAAAAAATCATTGTGCATACCATCCGCAATCTGCAGGGCTAGTTGAGAGGCATAATGGAATTTTAAAGAATAAGTTAAGAAAATAGCAGAAACAGAAAATAATTGGGTGTACTGTCTGCCCCTGGCACTGTTGAGCATGAGAACTGTTCCAATTGCAAAAGGATTGACTCCTTTTGAAAAACTATTTGGAAGGGCTTATTATATACCCCACTGGAAATCTCTCATGCCCGCAGACCAGGAAGCTGACTGTATACTAGCCGAATATATGAGAAATTTGTTGAATTCTAAACATCTGTTGCAGTCAAATTCTGTTTTAGATAAAGAACAAACCAAAACATCGGAAGTGGCAGTGATCCCAGGGGATTGGATCTGGGTGAAAACTATTAAAAAGAGGAATTGGACATCACCAAGGTGGGAAGATCCATACCAGGTGCTTCTTTCGACACCCACTGCAGTCAAAATTGCAGAGCGAGCCTCGTGGATCCACCTGACACACTGCAAACTAGTTAAGAACTTTGAACTGGACAAAAATCTTACCTCTCCATCGGGGCCCTCAGCACAAAGTCTGGCTACAAAGGGGGGTCAGATCAATAGGACTGATCCGTCTCAACCCCAGTGAAGAAACCATTGGTGCTGAAGGTCCTATTAGGGCAGAGAGTAAGACCACATGTTAAAAGCAAAAATGATAGAATCTAGGGAAATCCAAATAAAACTACTCGGAAGAGTTGGAGAAAATAGGAATGCAGAACAACCATTTCCTCAGAAGTATTGCATAATCATCCTGTTAACTATACTAGTGACAATAATCTTTTTGTTGTGGCCATTCCCTTTCCCAGCCACACAAACTGAACCGAATAAATGTGAAGAATTGCACATAGGCTGGCACCCAAACTTCAATACTTACCAGGCAATCAAATATGTGTATGCTGAGACTTTCAATGTTTCGAATTGCTGGATTTGCACAGCTTTGCCAACAGCATACGGGGGATTATTGTTAACTTCAGTCCCCCTAGGAGTCAACGAGACCTGGGAAAACTTGGTTCATGATACATCAACTATTACAGCACAAGATAAAATAGCATTGCACTTGTCTGTTCAACAAAAGGGAACTGTGTGTTTTCACAAAAATGATACAGTTCAGGTGGGCTGGAGCAATTGCAATGTGACTGTTCCTTATAGATGCTATACTAAAGCTAATAACACAGGTTTTTATTGTAATACAATCTATGATTCATTTTTTAAATTGATGCACAAAGCAATTGAGGAAGTAAGACATGATTCTGTTCTCTATAAACAACTGTCTATAATTGACAGAAAAATGTTTCACGCAGGACAAGTGTATATTCATAGTAGAGTTACTACTAAAGTAGAAGATTGTTATTTTGTATGTGGTAGAAAAGCATATAAGTGGTTACCTGAGAATTGGTCCGGCAGTTGTTTTTTGGGCTACCTGGTTTCGGCCATATGACACACAGCAGTTTTACCTCGAGGAAAAATTTGAAATGTTCGAGAAGCCATCAAGAAGCCTGTCAATCCAGTAGGACAAATCGATGCACCCTGGAAAAATCATCATGCTAACACACATGGACTTGAGTGATTCTGTTATATCGTGGGCAGGCATATTACCAGCATATGGAGCAGTAAAATCGATCTGGGAGCTGAGAAAACTGTCTAAACTTCTCGAAGTAATGAGCAATGCAACCTTTTCTGCTCTAGAATTGGTGACTGATGAACTGAATGCCATGAGAACTGTAGTGCTTCAAAACCACATGGCTCTCGACTTCACCCTAGCGGCGAGAGGAGGTACTTGCACTTTAATCCAGGAAGAGTGCTGTTCGTATATTCCTGACCATAAACACAAGATAGAAATCACCTTGAGGTAATTCAGCAAGTGTCGGCCATGGCCAAACCAGGACCAAATCCATTGACGGACTTTTTCCAGAGATTGTTTGGGGGGTGGGGCAGTATCCTAATGAACATTCTGATTGCCATCTGTGTAGAATGATCCTACTGGGGGTATGTGTTTGCTGCTGCATCCCCTGCATGAAAAGACTGATTAAAGACTTTATAGACATGTCCGTGTCAGAAACTTTATATCAAGGTGCTGAATTTGAAGAACTGTTAAAAAATTGAAAATGCTTTCATAAGTTTAAACTGAATGACTCACTTAACTGCAAATCCTGAGTAGGAAGAGGTTAAGGGAAGAAAAACTGTTTATGCTTATTTTGAAAGTAGAATAAAGTATTAAAAGGGGGGAATGTTAGAAAAATATGCATTAGTAATATGCTTAGTGCATTTGAGGTTTAAAAAGGGTTAATACATTTATTCTATTTCACACTGCATAAATCTGTATGAACTGCAGAAGCATTCCAATCTTGTAATGTCATGAAATATACACAGTTATGATCTTTGCTTATGCTTTGGAAATTTACAGGGAAGCATTCAATTTCTGCTAGTGTCAGGGAAATAATAATAGATGTATCACTTCTACTAATGTCATGAGATTTAAACAAAGAGTTATTGATTTTCCGCGTATGCTATGAGAAAATACACAGCTGCAGAAGCTATTGATAATGAAGACAAAGGCTGTTTAAAAATATGAACTGCAATCAGCATTAACTTGTACCCTAGAAAAGTACCTTGAAATGTAACATATGTATTAGAGCTGCACAATAGAAGCTTATAGTGGGCTAAAGAAAATAAAGCCCCCAAGGTCAGGTTGTTTTTCTCAAATGTTTTTCATAAATCCAGTCATGTCAGCAGGGAATCCAAGTAACATTTTCTATGTAACATATAGTGAGTTTCAAATCTGAATATGTCAGCAGGAAATCTGAGTAACATTTGCTGTAGAACAATACAGAAAGTTGTGTCTAACTATGTCAACCATAGAAAACAACATTTTATAGAACAGTATAAGAGAATCATACTGCCTGTTAGTAATTAGGCAAAATCCTGTATGTGCATGTTTTTGTCTCCTTGCTGCAAGTAATAAAAGGTGCCATACCTGAACCTTATGTGAATTGGTCTTTGAAGTTTTTTCCTTTGACCTGTTTTACTCTTTCTTGCTTATCTGACTATAGATTGCAAATTAATCTGTACTAACTACACTCATGGTGCAACCTGGCCAAGTGCACAGCATGTGCCCCTAGGTTGTGAGCTCTCTCTTCTGCAGCTGTAGGGAGAGAAGCACACCATTATGCATACCTGTCTATCAAACATTTAGATTAAGTATTGGCAAAATAATGGTAACAGTACTTACAAACTTGTGGGGCATTCCCAGCCCGAGCTTCCTGGACCCAGGTGTCTAGAAGATTCCCCTTCTGATGCTTCAGGTCATCATAGTGGTGATGGACCTGCTCACCTCTGTGGGGATACCTGTAGCACTGGTGAGATCATATGCCAGGTGGTCCCAGGCTTCTACCTTACAATTTGAGCCCTGGAACTGCCTCTGCAGTAGCCAGTCATCATGGTCTTTCACCAGGAGTCCAACTATGACCCTGGACTCCAGAATGCCCCACCACTGCACCTGAAAGTGCGCACCCTCTCCAATGCCAACCATAGTTACTGCACAGTTCAAAATCCAACTGGTTCTGCTGTATTCCCATCTATTATGCTTAATATAGCCTGCCCCCCCCTTTAACGCCATTGGGCAATATTTAAAAATGTGGTGGGTTGCTTAGCACTGCACAAACCAGCTCAGCTCAACTGAGCAGTGCTTAAACTGGCAATGCTTAGCAGTGCGCAAACCAGCTCAGCACAGCCAAGCAGTGTCAAGCACTGCCAAACAGTGCCTAAACAGAGATTGTTTAAGCAGTGCTTAGCATGGCTTGGTAAGGCTTAGCACAGCTTAGCTGAGCACACCAGATCATGATTTCAAAATAATTAGCATAACTTATATTTAGAAAATAATTGCTTAATTACCCTTGCATGTATTCAAACCCCACACCTACTGCACATAAGGTCATAACTCTACCCATTTGGCTTTGTGGATATGTGGAATACTGCTATACTTTTACATATACCTGTGAGACAGGTTTAAGGACTGCTAAGCACCGGGCTGTGCCATGCAAACCCACTAAGCTATGCTTAAACTTGACCTTTGAATCAAAAATTAAATGTGCCAGGTTTCTGTTTTTAGATGTCTGGCATGTGTCAATTGCCGTGCGCTGTGCTGTGCTGCACAAACTTGAAAAAAAATTAATTAATTACATACATTGCTATAATGCACTGGGAAAGGGCACGGGTTGTGTTACTCATCTACAGACACAGGTAGTAACACACTCCCTACACTAATTCAATAAGTTTGCTCCATGGCTCTCCCACAGCAAAGCACCATCATTAATATGCATGGCGTGCTACTAAGGGGGAACTGACTACACGAACATGGTAATATCCATTTAGGCTCTACACTATGTCTACACAGATTTTATTAAATCTGGGGGAAAGTTTTTTATTTTATTAAAGTTCTTGTATCTGCCATATTTCTTGAATTTGGATTTACTTCTGTGTTTTTAACCAGTCTTATCTGATTGCTTTTGGTCCTCTCTTCTTATACTGTGTAAGTGGCCAAACAACCATAGGTCTTCTATATGTGAAATGCAGTATTACAGAAATAGCCACCAAAATTTTCACAATCAGGCTTCAGTAGAATTTGTACCCACTCATAAGTGACCAGCAGTAATGCTGCTATATTCCTTAACCATTTGGGCTAAGTTACATAACTGCTCATTTCTGATTATAAAAGTAGAATTTATTGATATCACTAACAGTTATACATACAAAGGCCATATGAATGTACAGTCATAATAAAAAAATCCTTCAGAATGTGTACACTGGTCCAATATAGTTGTGGATAACCTCAGGATGCGTTGAAACACTAACGGTAACTTTAAATGAGTGGAAAAAAATTCCTACATTTGCATTGCTGTTATTAATTATGTATGGTGCAAATGGTACTTAAAAGCTGTATGCGCATACTTTAACTCAGTTTAAGGTACAGCTGATGTACACCTAACACCAAGGTAAGCTTCACCTGCTGGTATTGTTGTGGTGGAATAGGTAGCTATTACCACATACTTATGCTACCATTAATCTGCATAAATCAACTTATACATGCTGTCACTCATTTTATTTTGTAAATTGTCTATATTACAATCTAGCTGTGACATAAAGGGGGGTTAAAATTCAACAGTATGCATACAGATGGGTAAAAGTACATCAGTGACAAGGATATTTTCCCTATATGCAGTTGTATGGATAAAAAGGAAACAGTCCCGCTGAATTATAGATACTGATGGAATGAAAACATATCCCTAGTTACTTCTGATTAACCTGTAATATCTGTGGTATATTTACATAAACTGAAAACTTACTAGGATTTCCATATGTATGTTCACTGACTACTTACAGATACTCTCTCATGCTTAGTAATATAGTAGTACTTGTTAGTACAGTCAATCTGATAGAGACAACATGACTTTGAATGTTCACTGTTTATTGTATTGATGCCATGAGTCCATAACAGTTCATTTTAATATGGTTTTTCTTTAGTGTTTCTGTATAACTTCCATCGTGTGTTGCATACCATATAATGACAGTAACTTGTGTTATGATATGTGTCACTGATGGCAGTTGTTTATTACAGGCATCTGACATTCTTGCGATACACATCTCATTCTGTTGGGATGTGCATCTTACTATAGCAAAACCATCACTATTGTAGAGGGCTTGTAGCACATTATTTATTTATCCCTTGTTATGGTATTCACTGACATGTGATCAAATCCCACATATGACCTCTACAAAATTGTTTAATGGATTGGTAGATGTCATGATGTTGTTACTCCTTATGGATTACATATTCAGATATGCTTTTCACTTTCATTCTGACTAGCTGTACATAATGGTGATATCCAAGAAACAGATTGTTTTGCATAGCTTTGCATTGTAAATGAAAGGCAAGCAATTCAATTGACATATATTTTTAACATTACAATGCCAATCTGTGCCCCTGTATAAAGTATAATGCGTGCATATCACCCTGTCTTTTAGATGTCAATTAGAGCAAGGGGAGACAATTTCTCATACAGAGAGAGAATAAAATTATAGTCTCTGAGCCAGCATGACTGTAGCCTTCTTAGACAGATGGGCAATACTGTCAGGTGGAATGAAGTGTGACGTGACCTAACAAACATGATCAGAGCTATGAGTGGTTACCTTAGATCCATGGAGGCTTGTTCGTGACATGATCCTCCATGCAGCCAACAGACTTCACCACTATGAGAGGGTGAGGAATGTCACTGGTGGTGGGCCAGCCTTGCCTCCCTGGGATAATATAATGGTGCTCTTGACATCAAATCAAACCACCAGTTGGGATCATCAGATACCCAGGGAGGTATAGAAGTAGGTGTTTCAGGACTTACAGGTATGTCCTAACTTCCACCACACTGCAGCATGCACCATTTCTTGTTAAGGTACTTTATTTCACAATTCTTACCAGACTGTTATATTTATAAGTCCATAGGTGTTTACTAGGCTAACAATCACAAGGGCCTTTTTAAGCATAGCCATGTATCCCATATCTCTGACAAGTTCTGATACCCTTGATAAGTGCAAGCAGGGTTTGGAAGATGAACCATTTATAGGTTACTTGTGTCCATTAGAGACATAGGTGACAAACCAGGGATGGATTCCCAGTTTCCCATCCAATTGTCCGTCCAAGTTGCACTTGAATTGGGTTAGGGAGGAACTCTGCTTCACAAGAATGGGGAGCCTGTTCCATAGACATGGCAGTCTGTGGGATACATACCTATCTCTCCAGCAAGACCTATTTATATCACAGGCAAGGTATAAGTCTTTAGAAAGGGTAATTCTGGTGCTGTTTGTTTTGGGATATGCTGGAGGTCCATCACAGTTGAGTCTGACAATGCCCTGTATGCCAGACATAAATCTCCCCTCAAAAGTCTGTAGGAGTCAGAATACATAGATATGGCCTTGAGGTGGTCTGCATATGACATTTTACTTATTCCCTGCATTATTTTAGTGAGGAACCTTTGTGGACATTCCGTTTGGATATGCCTGGTTAGGTACATACCAAAGGGGACATTGTACTCAATGATAGGTCTGATGAATGCCAAATACAGTGGAACAATGACTTCCTTGGACTTAGATGCCATATCTTTGTTTATAAGTTGTGCAATATAGAATGATTTCCTCACCACTGTAGACACATGATGGTCAAAGGCTAGATTACTATGTGTGTCCCTGACTACTGGGTCAACTCTGAGGGGTGTGTTGTCAATATGATAGTTACCAGGGATGTATGACTTCCCAAAGGATACTATTATGCATTTCTTGGCATTTATTTTAGTCCATGGCTCTGACACCAGTTGTTTGTCTGTATCAGCCCCTCTTGGAGAACTTTTGTGATAGTGTGAGATTCAATGAAAGCTCCTACTTTGCAATCATCTGTAATTATAGTCAGCCAGACACCACTGACATCAGCCTTGACTTTTGAGAAGTAAATGTCAGAAAGGAGTGGTCCAAGGACTGATCCCTGAAGGACCTCACTTGTGACTGGCCTCTTTGTAGAGGTGGACTTCCCAATTCTAACTTCCTGGGTCCTGTCTATGAGCCAGTTGGCTATCCACTGGCTGACATATGGGCTTGTACCTAACCTCCCAAGTTTGTCAACAATGCCCGAGTGAGGTATTGTATCAAATACCTTGGCCAGGTCAAGGTAGGCAGTGTGAACAATTCTGCCCTCATCCATTGCTTTGGTGACCTTCTCAAAGAAGTCCACCTGGCTGTGTAGGCATGATCTGCTCTTGACGAAACCAAGCTGGGTTGGGTCCAGTGTTGGGAGGTTTATATATCTCTATTGATCATCTCCATGATAATTCTTTGCATGGCTTTACATATAAGACTAGTGAGACTTATGGGTCTGTAGTTTCCAGGGTCTGTAGATGGCCCACCTTTGTGCAGAGGGACGACTGTTGCTTTTCTCAGTTCATGAGGCATGAAACCTGTTTGGAGGCTACAGTTAAATAGCAATTCCAGAGGCCTTAGGTCATGTTTAATGCTATTTAGAAGGCATCCTGGGTTATTGTCTGGGCCCATTGATGCAGTGTTCTTGGTCTTAGAGAGAGCATTAAGGACCTGTTCCCTAGTGATAGTAGGGGGAGTTATATTTGATGATATTTCCAGAGGGACGGTTGAGGGGTGAGAGGGGTAGAGTTAGAGCTGAATTTATCATCCAGGAGGTCTGTTATGTCTTCTGGCTCAGTATAGTTGGCTCCATTTACAATGAGCTCTGCACACAGTTGTGTATTTCCTTTGAGGTTGCAGACATAGCTAAATCATTCTTTGTGATTGTCCTTGTCCTGGGAGGCCAAATGTACCTCAAATTTGGCTTTGGTAGACTTTATTTGTCTTCTGAGTTGTTTGTTTAGTTTGATGAGGTGCTTTTATCCTGCTGGATCCTGCAGCTCCTAATTTTTGCCATGATTTTCTTCCTCCTGTTATACAGCCTATTGATTTTGTGATTTTACCAAGGTGTTCTGTTTTTTGAGTGAGTTCTGTACTTCTTCCTTTTGGGTACAACTGCCTCTATGCAGCTATTAATATGCTTGTACAGGGTTTCTGTGAACAGTTCTGCATAGGCAGCAGTGTTCTCAGGGTCTATGGGGGCTTGAAATTTTGGCAGGTTGTCACTTAATAGCAGGAGGTTAGCCCTAGAATAGTTTCTGAATATTCCAGGTTTAGCTGGGGGTCCAGGTTTTATTTTTCTTCAGAGGAGACCATTTTGTGGTCTGACCTTACCAGGGAAGGCATTACAGTAGGGGGTGTGCAGCACTCTCCCATATTTGTGAGGAGGAGATCCAGAATGGTTCCATCTCTGGTTGGTGTATTGACTATCTGTTCCAGGAATCTCTGTGCATGTATGTTTGGTGTCTCATAGGATTCCCAGTTAATAGTGAGGTAATTAAAGTCACCCATGAATATGGTATTGAGTTGGATGGCTAGTGTTTCTAATAAGTTTAAATACATGGTATGGGTTTCCTGGGGCATAGAGGGGGACCTATAGCTTGCAAGGAGGTGGTATTGGATTTTTACCTATGGTGATTTGAACATGGAGCAGCTCAAGTGCATTCTCTTTTTTGACCAGCTTGAAGTACTTCATATTTATCTTTGATGTAAATAGAGACACCTCCACCTTTGGTCCCTGCCTGTGAAGTAGCTGGTCTAAATGTGTGGAAGGCATTCTAACCTTTCCCGGTGAGTATGCTCTCAGTGGCTTTAAACCTTGTCTCAGTGACCGCACAGATTTCAGCATTCTCTAGGGTAAAGAGAGCTTCTAGTGAGTGGAGTTTTTTTAGACTCCTAGCATTGAGCAATAATACCTTTAAATTTTCAAAGCATGGGCATTATGGCATAGCACAAAAGACCCCCCAAGATCACATTTCATATAGGCAATCAAGGAATGAGACTACAAGAGGCAGCAGTGTTCACAGGGTCTATGGGGGCTTGACATTTTGCCAGGTTGTCACTTAATAGCAGGAGATTAGCCCTATAATAGTTTCTGAATATTCCAGGTTTAGCTGGGGGTCCAGGTTTTATTTTTACTTCAGAGGAGACCATTTTGTGGTCTGACCTTACCAGGGAAGGCATTACAGTAGGGGGTGTGCAGCACTCTCCCATATTTGTGAGGACTAGATCCAGTATGGTTGCATCTTCAGTTGCACCCCTGCAGCAACCATTGACAAACCTCCTGAGGAAGTCTCTGACAGTTTTAACAGATTCTTCACTGAGACAATCCAAACCCTAGCTAGCCAACTACCTCCAAGCTCCCCTGGCCCTGAGAACACCACCCCTAGTAACCAACTCTCATTCAGATTCCAACCAATTGCCACCACACTTATCCATAACTACACCCTCTGCTGATCTACTCCCTGCTGAGTATCTACAAACAGCAGACAATGCCATTGCCTACCCCATCTCAATTCTAATCAATCGAACCATAGTAGAAGCCAAAATTCCCACCATCTGGAAAATATCCCATGTTATCCCACTTCACAAAGGAGACAGCTCTACTGAACTATTTAATTATAAGCCAATCGCTATACTATCCCCACTTGCAAAAATTATGGAAAAATGTATTCATATACAACTGCTGCACCACCTAATCCAGAATAACCTTATGGCAGACCCCCAGCATGGCTTCTGACCTCACCACAGCACTACTTCAGCCCACCTAGCCTTCTCCAACACCATAAACCATAATCACAACCAAAATAAAATATCCTCTGCCCTCTTCTTGGACCTCTCCAAGGCATTTGATATGGTTGATCACAAACTTCTAATTCACACCCTGAAAACACTATGTCTAGAGACTAAAGCCTTTCAATGGCTCCATTCCTATCTAAGTGGCAGACAGCAGGCTCCTTCGGCAAAACAAACTATCTAACCTCCTACCCAACTCCCTTGGTGTACCCCAAGGTTCTATACTAGGGCCCCTTCTGTTCTCTATTTTCATCAATGACCTCTATACTGTTATCCCAAAAGTCAGCTGTATCCAATACGCTGATGACTCCACCCTGATCTACTCAGCCACATCCCAGACAGAGCTATGGTCAGCCACACAGAACACCTTCAACATAATAGAAAACTGGCTTTCTGGTCGTCGTCTGATCTTAAATCCCAAAAAACAAAACTATTACTTTTCTCACCAACTCTTAAGTCCACTGCATTTACCTTTACCATATAGTCCAATAACAGCACTATAATCTCCATAGACACCTCTACAAAACTATTAGGTGTTACCATATATAACAATCGTAAATTAGACCTGCATGTTAATCAAACCATCAAAACCATCAATAAAAAAATAGGATCACTTTATAGGATAAAAGCCTTCTTGACTCCACCTGCTAAAATTACCATAGCTCACTCTCACCTACTTTCAACTCTCCTGTATGCGTCCCCTTTGCTCTCTAACCTAAACAAGTCTGTTCTTAATAAACTTTTCATCTGCTACAACCACATTGCCAGATTTGCCTCTAGTCTACCTTATAGGACTCACCATTGCATCAATCTATACCAGCTTGGTTGGCTAGAACTGCCCAGCTTGATCCAGTATAGCCAACTGATTATGGCTTATAAAATCCTCTACAACCCAGACAATACTCCTGCACTTAAAAACATTATCACCCCCTATAACAATCCCAGGCCCCTTCGATCTTCTAACAGACTGCTAGTTCAATCTATCAAAACCAACAACTCAGCCGGTGACTCTCTATTTGCCAGCTTTGCAGGTAGCTCCTGGAACTCACTCCCAGCTGATATTACTTTACTTTCTACCCTGAGTCAATTTAAGGTAAGACTCAAACAATACCTGACACTAAACTGGCTATGCCAATGTACAAAACCTGGCTAACTCTACTCTAGATTGAGTTAAAAACCTGTAATAGACATTGTTGTGTCTCTTAAACTGGACCTTCCCCTGGTATTATCTCAAAACTTTGGAATTTGTACATATTGTTAAATATGTAACCACAGTATTTACTGTATCTGTACTCTTTAATTTTTTTACCTTGTAATCTTAATGTGTTTACCTGTAATCTTAATTGTTTTCCTTGGAGCTTTTCTCCCCGGGCCTCCACTGAAAATGAACATGTATCCAGATGGACTATCCTGGTCAACAAATGTAAAATAAATCAAAATAAAAAAGTACTTAAAGTTTGGCATTGCCTAAAAAAGGCACCAATGGGAAGACAATGTTTTAGCTAATATTCGAAAGCCTAGAGCAGATTTATGCTGTAAACATTGAAATACACTTGATGTGGATGCACACCATACATGTTACAGCCTGTTATCTTACCAACAATGTGCGTAACACTCCCAGCAACATGTGATTTTTTTTTTTAATTGCATAGGTCCCGCAACATACGCACAACAGCAACATGTGTGTCATAAGTGTCTCCATATACTGTTAGTTTTTTGTGCCTCTGCCTCTTGTCATGACCATGGAGTATACTCACATGGTGATGTTTTTGTGTCATTTTAACCTACAGATGTATCACTCCAAGACATGGGCCAAGAAGTTTCACATACAGATAGACCGGGTAAGGCTGTCCATCTTGCTGATATGATGCAGCACTTTTTAGCAAACCTGTGATCTAAGATATTCTTGTTGCCTTGTTCCATACACAGGTACATCTGGATGACGTGTGCCATTTGTCATGTAAATGTCTCCATATCCTGTTAGAGTGAGCCATATTTGTTCTGTACCTCTGCCTCCAGTCATGACAATGGAGCATACTCACATGTTTATGTTTGTGTACCTTGTTATACTACAGAATCCATGTTACGACAGATGGTATGTTCACCATACCAGGTAAGGCTTTGTATCTATTTCCTGAATTTCACTATTCATAATCTCATCTATGCCCTTCATGACTACTGTGATCTTGTTCACCTGCCTAGTACACCTGCTATCTGCACATCATCCATGCCAATCCAGTATGTGTCTATATTATCTCTTGTGTGTTATACCTCTGTTGTAATGCTACATGATGCCTGGTATGTGCTTAATGATCATGTTTTTATATCTATCGTTTCACAAGACAGCTATATTTCAACACTCACCTCCAGCAGTGAAGTAAAAAGAAGATATTACCCTCATCTGTCATATTTGTTTGATATGTAACATACATGTCATCTCTCTGCTATATAGGGTCCCTGAGCAACCCACAGCCACAATGTCCTGGTAAGTTCATAACATCATTAGCACTGTAGTCATATAGTCATCCCATATTTTATTACTAAGCTGCATCATTTGATATATGTGAAGGTATGTGACATGTCATCTGCCTCTTTTTGTAGCATGTCCACTGCCTGCCTCCTCCAGTAGCCCGTCCACTGATCCTGACGTGGGACGTAATGTGTCTAGCTATGATAACACGTCCCATGGCACACAAGCCACTGAACTGGTTTTATTATCTGACTCGAAAGAGGACAGCCATGTGGATCATGGTTTAGCCTCATATATGGAGGATACAGTGACTGTACATTCTGATGACATGAGGATATCAGATGACGAATATGATGATGAAGTTGACCCACTGTACCATGTAGAGCCTGTAAATGATAATGACTCTTCTTCATGATGGTCTGATATTGCTTGTCAGACTACACATGGAAGTGTAGCTGATCTGCACTGACATGTGGCAGAGGGTGTCCAGCTACTATTACAGGCACATGAATGTCATTGATGTCATGGATCTGACCTGTACCACCAATCATGTAGCACACCAGGTGCATGTGTTACATGAAGGTCAAAAGCACAGACATGGAAAGGTCATGACACTGTCACACTCTCTGTGGAAAGACTTGTTATGGCTGTGCTAGAGCAGTGCTGTACCATGAACCGGGTGTTACATGTGGGGAGAGGCAGACCCCTCTTATTAAACCCGCAATGGCCACTGGACATCAGTGTCTGTGCTGCAATGTGGACACACATCTGCTGTAGGTCGCTCAGCTGTGAGCCCAACAGTCATGCCCACACTATCTCATCACAGTCATGCTCCTACCCACAATGTGTCCTAACATTCTAGTGTCACCCCATCTAGCTCCTTGGTACAGCACCATGGGCCAAGTGTTTCCAGATATGGGATGGGCAGACAGGGCCGTGGTCTGAGCCATCAGCTTGGGCACCCCAGACTGTGTTAGACTAGGACTTACAGTTAATTAAACATGTGTCCTGTTGTGCCATTCTGACACTGTGGCAATGATGACTGCTGTGCTGACCACTGACTATTTAATCTGTAGGTGGTTGTTCAAATGTCTGATGCCACAGGATTTTTCTGATCATTTATCTGACCTAGGTGACTAGCTTCAATTTGTGATATATAGTACTTATTTATTTTGCTATGTTTTAGTACAGATATTGATGACAGTAATACTATATGTGATGTCACGCTTTCATGTTTTCATCAGTTGCTTGTGGACACATAGCAGATATTTACTTGGTTAACAGATGTCATCTTTGTCATCCATCATTGATTGGTACATTATACTTTTCCTTGTTGTCTGCAATTCATGCATGCATGAGTTTGTCTCTGTATGCATAACTGTGTCACTTATGACATTTTAATATGGTGCTGCACATGCCTCACCATCAGCACTCACTGCATTTCTGTGTACTGATTTTGCATATATATATATATATATATATATATATATATATATATTTGTGTATGTGTGTGTGCGTGTGTGTGTTGCTGTATCCCCAACATTGATGCATGTTTTGTGTATGTTGTGTAGTTACTAACATTGATGCTCCACATATTTGCACATATTATAACCTGGAACTGAGTTATGTTGCAGCAATAAACTGTGCATCATAATAGTACCTTCTGTGTGACATTCCATATCAGGCATGGGATGTGATGCTTGCTTGTGTTTAATTTTTTTTTTTAGGCTGGTCCTTGGGATGTTTGTAATTATTCATGCTGCTGTGAGAGTTTTACTGTATAGTAACACATTGTTGCATATCACACAATGCTATGTGTGGTGCATCAGTGTTAGTGAATGTCCCCTGTTTTGGGTATGCATTTGTAGATACATTCCCATACACATCGTGGACATAGATTTCTTGTGACAGTGGTTGTTTTACAGGTAATGTTCCATGCTAATTATGTGCATGATGATCATACCTCTTAACTGTCCATATTTTCACAGAATGTCTTGATTTTTGACTCATTTTTTGGTCCGTTCCTCATAACATTTGCGGTTTTCTAGCAAGTCATTGAGCATTGAAGTCACTAAATAATGACATACATTTGAGTTTAAGGCTTCATATATTTCAGGAAATGCATGTTAACACAAAATCTGTTATTCTAGCCAATTTCTAAGTTTATAAGGGTAACATTTAAAATCTGTCCCTATTTTGGGGCCTTTGTCCTCCCATTATTTTTGGCTTTGCCCATATTTCCTGTGCTTAAAGGTTGAGAGGTATGATGATGATATCTTACCTTTCCAATGACACCTGCTGTTGTGCACACCTCCTGTGTCCCGCACATTTGCCTGTGTTATCCCCTAAGCTGATGTACCTTGCAGACAATCTTCCTGCATTGATGTTCCTGTGAGTGTTGTGTATGTCTTCTTACTGGTATACCTTATGTCTATGTTATGTATGATGCTCAATGTGGACAACTAATAGTTTCTTTCCATTAGCTATTATCTTTGTTGGTGCTGTAGGGCAACATGTGAATATCACTGTTTATTCTGCATACATTTGTATTCGTGGCTTCTCATGACTCAAAGGTGTGGGTCAGATGCTGCCATGTTGCCTGAGCTAGGACATATGGCCACATCCTCCATCACTCATGCCTATGCCTTCTCACCCTTGTGTCCTCCTGATCATTCTGTGAAAGCTGTGATATGTCATCATCAGACATCTGGAGTTCTTGGGGTAAGTCACCAACACCTGTGGCTTGTAAGCCATCACATTTTGCTGTTATCATGTTAGGCAGCATGGCACACACACAGCAACCATCTGTGATGCCCTTTCTGGTCTGCATTGTAGTGCACACCTGGATGTGACCAGACACCCGAATCTTGCTTTCAGCACACCAGACACATACTAGATTATGTTTCATGTTGTGGTGTGTGCTCTACTTAATGCATGACAGGAGATGAAGAGGCTCTGTATGGTGTCATTAGCCAAGGCTGCAGTGGATAGGCATAATCACCTGTTTGTGGGAAGGAGAAAACACATATGTTGTCCTCACGGTTACCGGTGACAGGTCTAGATTCTGCTTACCTCATAGCTGTGGTCCCATACTTAATCAGTAATAGTCCCTCAGATACTTCAGCCTGTTGGAACACAGCCCTCAGACTGCTTTCCCTCCATACTGCAGCATTATGTACACTACCAAGGTATGTTGCCATGATACTGGTAATGAAGCCATCTGTTGAGCACGCCACCTGACAACTGAGTGATGGTTACCAATTTCTATTGATGTACCATTCAACATCAGGTACAGCTGGAGTTTTAAATGAAACATGTGTGCAGTTTATTGCACCAAGCACATGGCGGTAGTTGGCTATGGTATAGAACTGTTACATGGCAGTTCTTCGATCCATGACTGTTATTAGGAAGTGGGTGTAATCATCCACCTTGGTGCATATTGCTGCCAGTAATTATGAGAGGATATGATTGGCAGCTGTCTTGGACACTCCTATGGTGTCTCCTATATGCAACTGAAATGTCTCCAAGGTCAGTACACGAAGACTCAGACACCCTTTTGTTTCTATCTGTATTGGGTTACCCCACAAACTATGAGCATATATGTGAGGTGCATATGTCCTACAAACAGCCTGCACCCAGCTCTCTGTCTAATCTGTATCTATCTATTGTTTCCTGGTCAGAGAGCTATATTAACTGTAGCCTGGCTCGGCGTATAGCTGTCTGCCTTTTAGGACACATTTGCAAATCATCATGCAGTATGGCTAGCAGTACCTCAGCCTGCTGTAGTATATTAAATCCTGGTCGCATTATTTATTTTTATGTATGGTTCATGGATTCCACAGGCTTCTGTACGAATCTGTGAACTATAGTGGCATTAAGATAAAGCACATACAGTTTCCTCTGACTGCTTTCATAAAGTTGTTGATGAAGTACTTTGTCGCATTTAGGTAGCGCTGGGCACACCTCCAGCAAGCATGCAAGGAGTCTGTAATTATCCTAAGCCGAATAGATAATTACTTGGTCTTGTTTTAGGATACATTATAGAACTGTGCCCACTGCCAATGCGCTGACCTCTTCCTTTGGCGTGCTGCTCTGTCCACAACTTTCTTTTGGAATCTGGCCCTTTTATTCTATTTGCTGTCCAGTCACTGAAACAAATGGCAGCTCCAAGATCAGGGGGACAGACAACCTATAGAAACCATGGTATACAGTGAAACCAGTCTGACAGAAAAATAGGGCAAAGCAGGAAGTCTCGACTATTGATCAAGCTTGTTAGTATATGAATGCAAGTGAAATGCTGATGTAAGCAGTCACAAATGAAATCACAAGCCACCCAGACAAAATGAATGAAATTACTAAATAACTATTTAAAACTTGTTATGCCACTCCGATAAAGGTTAAAAAAACAAAATCCAAATTTGTTTTAGTATTTAAATACACTTTTTCTGAACTACAACAAATAACCAAATTTCAACAAAACAGTATTACACACCAGGCAAATCAGAAAAAATATCTAAAGCTAGTGGTTATATACCTATGAAATGTATATCTTACACCAAGATTTAGATACATAAGAAATATCCTTTGATCAAGCACATTATATAAAACCACTGATTAGGTGAAATACATAAAATCTGTCAAGTCAAAAAAAATCACAACAGATAGACATCCCAGGGGTCAAGCACCGAAACTTTTTCTAGTATGAATACAGAAAATCTTAAGTGAGCTAACAACCTAAGATATAACCAAGTCAGCATTGCAGCAGTCATTTATAAGCTTTTCCATGAGGGAGCCAACATTGTCCAAGTAGTGTCAATTATATTCAATACCTTCATCATGCTCAACATCATACTAAATGCACTAGTAAATACCCTGGGAAACTGGTAGAGCTAACTCTTAAACTCTAGACTGCAAAGCTGTGTTCCAGAAAAGGCAAACAATGAGCAATGTACTAGCCAATCAAGATCAGATAGGACTATGTTTGTAGAAGCACAGCAGCAATGTGTATTTCATACATAATGGAATAATAAATGACTGAAGTAGGTTTGTACCTATACATTGAAACAGTAAGAGAAATAACTCATGGAACCTGTTCTCAACTGATATCATATTATATGCATAGCCTTTCATATAGCCCACAGTATAGTCTGTACAATGTAATGCTGCAAAGTGCACCTACCAATGAAATAGAATAAATTATAGAGTGTACTACCATCTTTGCTCACTCTGTGTGTATCTGTTAAATTGCTGGTAAATGTGTTAATAGATGGTGCAAAGAATACTACAGCATTCAGTCAGCTGATGACAGAATCGGCTGTAGGTGTTCCTTGGCTCTGCCCTTTACGGACGTCTATGTGAATGCTACGTCCATTGTGCGAGTAATTTGTGTCCACAGAACCTTATATCTTTTATGACATTTATGGCAGGTTGTGCTATAATTTCTTACTCTAAAGGCAGTTTTGTGTATATTACAGTGAGTAGTGTATAAAATAGCTGAAACTAAACAACCTTTGTTCAAGGGATACCATGTGGAATACAGTGAATTCCATGGGATTCCACATGGAATACAATGCATTCTATGGGATACCACATGGAATACACTGCAATGTATAATTGCCATTACAATTTACTGCACCAATAGCTGACAATGAGAACAGTATTGCTAACTGTCCATACAAAGACTAACTCACAAAAGTGAGTAGCCTGTGAACTGCAGAATTCTTACAATTATACAACCCAGTCATATTCCCAAACACTATGCAATGGCAGCAGATGATAACCTAGTAGAAAAAGATGATAAATGTATCTCCCCTACCACGAGTGCATTTAAAATTCTACTGCCACTCCATTGTTCCTTGTTCCCTCACCCTATTTCCACCTGTCCCATGCCGTCTTGCATGCCTTCATGGTTTCTGTCTCCTGTCTAGAATCCGGAATTCCATTCCTTGGCTCATAACATTTTCCATGAAGAAGTAGTTTCACATACTAAGAAGTAGGACGTTCCTGTGATGGGCATCTAGACCTACCACAATACTCCAAGATTACAGATCTTGAAACAAAACATTGCCAATAAAAACTGCTGGATACTAATAACTGAAGCACAAACATCCTCATAGCATATCTATCTGTGTCTATACAGTAATTGAGCAAATGCAGCACAAAATAAAATGCAGAATGTATTCCTTACTTTATTATCACTTTGAGGTTTCTGCACCCCAGGGAAACAATGATGACTAAAACAAAATAAAGACATTTTCATATTCCTCATCCAGGATGCTGTGAGCTTGGATGCTGTACAAAGCATAACACTTTGAGCTTGAACAAAGTGTTCCTATATGGACAAGAGATGCACATATGCAGAACCCCCCTCCCTCAAGCAATTATTCCCGGGCAACTGTGATGCAAGCAATCACTCACTGCTCAATTGATGAAACTCTCTGCAGCCTGTGCCTCTCCACCCTGTCTGTACTTTCTGTTCAGAATCATCTTTTCACGTTTCCCCAACATGATCTTGCATATCCATATCACATCCCAGGTATCCCTCCTCCCTATGTCTCTTTGATCATACCTTCCCCCACACTATTTTTGTGGCTTTCCTTTGGTCTCTTGCTAGCAGCCTGATGCTGTCTGCTTTTATGCCCCCCCCCCATAGCTGCATGCAGTACTCAAGGTGTAGGCAGACTTTGGGGTGGGGGTTAGCAGAATGTGAGCGTTCATTCCTCTGCCTCTCTAGAGTATATCCCCAGTCCATGAACTCACACAGTAGTGTTCAGTTTGCTGCTGTCCTCTCACACGTAGCCAGGTGGTCTTATCCAAATGTGAACAGCAACACTTGACATATCCTGTTTCTTCTCTGATACCATCACTTCCACTCTCCCAGTTGATACTTCACATCAGGGTTATTGTGTCCCGGGTATAGCCTTTGTAAATACAGGTGCCACCTGTCTACCCAATTTGCTCAGCTTTCCCAGTCCTTCAGGTAAATGTAACACACAGTGCTTAATATCACTCTTCAGGAGCCCTCCCACATTTGTCCAGCAGTCCACCACTGAGGATACTACCATGACATAGAGGGCAAAAATACAAGCTACACATTGACATCAATAATATGACAGCACAAGACACAAAACGCTACTGGTGATAGGATGTGAAAGGGCATAGCAACAAAATGGGAAAAAAAAGATTTATTGTACTTTTCTGATACAATTTCAACTAGTTATGAACTATTTATAAACAAAACACAAGTTTCATAAATTTGGTGTTTTCTGTAAAATAAACAAACTTTAATACTCAGATAGTTATATGCTGATTTAACTCTAAATTTCCTCTATACTTCTCTTTTTAACAAATAATTCCATAGTTATTTATCAATCAGTATGAATTAATATAGTTAGGGACTGATGAATTAATACAATTGATGTACAGGACTTAAAAAAAGAAACACTGAATAGGGCTTAACACTCTGTTGTCTTAATAGTACAAGGAAAACTGGAAATGGGGTGAACTCAGATTTATTTGACTTATCTCAGTTAACATCCTGTAGTCACACAGCATGGAGTCTCATTTTATTCATTAACAGCGGACTTTATACTTTAAATCTCTTACTAAGAAATGCAGAACTAAATATCAACCTGAGAAAATAATTTCTGCAGCACTGGATTGTTAAACTAAGAGCTCGTATAAGTTTTGTACTATAATTAAATAGCAGTGAAACATTTACCAGTAGCCCCCAGATTCCATGTGGCTGAAAACAGTTTCTAATCATCTTTCTGAATGATGTAATGAAATGGGACATGGGCCAGGTGACCTCACACCAAATATATCCATGTATGGGCACAAAGGCTATACAACAGCTCTAACGTGGACAGCACTACCAAAACATGACAGGTATCCAGCAGAACATTGTGTGCATTCCAGTTCAGCAATATAAATCATAAATACAATATGACCTATCCAAATTTTAAATTAAAACACTAATTCCAGTCTTCTGACATCATATTATTTTGAGAAAAGAACTATAATTTTTTTCTTCTGAAATAATTTCACTTTCTAGGTGTGTCTCAAGAAACCTCTTTATAGCCATGACTACCTTACCTGATGACTACCCTATATTTGTTAAAAGCCCCAGCCCCCACAGCAGACTCTGCACACAGAATTAACTACTAACACTGCATGGTAAGGTAGGTCGGCGAGATGGCAAGATGACTGAGATACTTATTTTTTTGCCACTGTATTATTTTGCTGTTAGACTTTAGTTATATGGCTACACATGCCCATGGGGTGGACATGTGCTCTACACTTAGTCACCCCATATTTACATTCCATCTCATCACCTGTCTCCATGTGTGCAACTGTCACCCTGCATCTACTCACTGGCAACAGAAAAGCATCAAGTCATCACATCTTTCATCTGAAACAGGGAGAAGAGTTGCCTCCTAGATGTTCAGTTATTTGTCTCTCTGCCTGCCTGTCTATCTGTCTGTTGGTCTGCCTCTGTCAATCTCAACTCCTGAGGGATTCTTGGTGATTTCAACTTACTGTTACATGTTCTGGTCATTAGATTAGAAAAGGCAAGGTGTTTGAAATGCCTTATCCCTCAACTATGTTAGGTCACCAAAGATAAATTTTACACCTAGATGCCATTTTCGATTTCAGTGATTGCTGTTGGTTGTTTATTCTGATCCCCTGTATGATCAAATTGCTAGGAAATAATGCAGTTACAATTAGCTTTGGTTTGCTTCAGTTATCTGAACTACACTTACTGCACATTTCATCATGACCATTACAAATCAAAAATATTGTAGGCACTCTTGGTACAAAAAGTTTACTGTTCCTTCTGCAAAATGATTTTTTTTTTTTTTTACTAGAACAAAACATTGATCCACATGGCTCATTTTCAGACTCAGCCCAGGAGCACTGTATGTCCTTAAGTCATACAGTAGACAAATGGAGCCTGGAGAAATCAAACCTTGGACCACAGAAAGCAGTTCACTAACTGCTTGTTCACTTAATCAAATTGCTAGTGCATTTCATGCATGGGAAAATGTGATAGATGGTGGTCATAAAATGCAAATTCTTTATTTTCATGGTAACAGAAGTATGATCCATAGATAGTTTTTCACAATTTTTTTAAGCAAGAAACCAGAAAAAATATCAGATGACCGGACATGTTTTCAGTCACTAAACAATATGAATAGTCGTAAAAGAAATACTATGAGATTCGCTTTCAAGATAAATACAAATCTGGGGTATGTTTAGATTCTTTGTTCAAGAAATGTTTATTTTAAATAATTTGAAAAGAATGAGAAGAATTTCCTAAACTCCTACAAACTACAGCTCTTGCATTCAGTTTTTGAAGTGAAACTTCTTTAGGCACAGTAGTGTGAGTTCTTAGTGAAACAAAAAGTTAAACGGAAGTGAGACTCCACAGGGCAGTGACGCTGTTTAGCACCTGCAGTTGCCGAACCATGAGTCGGCGAGGTAAAGTAACCTGCTTTGTGCGGATTCTGCAGTGTTAGAATCCTGTGTCACATGCACAGACACACACAGACACACACAGACACACACACACACACACACACACACACCACATCATTATGAGAAAGGGACACTGCGTCATTTAAAACAGATCCCACAAAATAAGGACACAGCTAAAACATTTGCTCTTACATTGAAAGCTGCTACACTAACAGTTTTTGCATTAACATGCATTTTCTGAAGGATAGGAAGTATGTAACAAAAATGTCTTTTCATTATTTGGTGACTGCGATCCTTAATGTTTTGTCAAATAACCAGAAATTTTCTGAGGGACAGAACAGAAATCTGGACACTCTGCAAAAATCTGGTCAAATGAGAGAAAGCTATAGTTATATCTATGTGTGCTTATAGGGTATGTGTACATGTTGAAATACAAATACAAATCCACCTGCAGAGAATCAAATGTTTTATCAAAGGGTAACAAACAATACGATTATGGAAATAGACAGCAGGGAAATTGTTAAGAAAATTCAAAACTTCAAGAATGGGGAAAAATGCTAGGTAAATGAATGTGGGGAATCAGACCCTACAATGAACCCATTCCCTGAATACTGAGGCGTGGATATCTGGAATAATGGCAAAAATGTGGACACTTAAGGAAGAAAA
Organism: Protopterus annectens; assembly: GCF_019279795.1. Lineage (NCBI taxonomy): Eukaryota > Metazoa > Chordata > Ceratodontiformes > Protopteridae > Protopterus > Protopterus annectens. The sequence continues at coordinate 61,300,897 of NC_056744.1, read as the reverse complement.
GTAATTTATACCATGAATGTAAATGTGGTAGCTAAAAGTTGGGAATGTGTTGAGCAGGACTGGGGTCACTCTAGTCTCAGATGAAAATAGGGAAAAGTGAAATGGAGCTTTACAGTGCAATGGACCCTTAATGAGACATGCTCTGCAAGCTGCACTACGGCTACCATAGTTCTCAACCATTCAGGGACAAATCCAGAAATAATCAGGAACACGTTTAAAATATTAGCACTATTAACTTGGAACACTGACAGAATAGGAGAATGTTGTTGTATCTTTTGGCTTTTCCCGGTTAGGGGTCGCCACTGCGGAACTCCGGTCTGCTAATAATTGGCAGTAGATTTTTACGTACCGAGTTGCCAGCTCTGATGCACAACCTTCAATGAAGGTACGCCCATTCACGCATGTCTCCACACAGAAGACGCATTAGCTGAGAATCGAACAGGACAACGTCTTACTGTGAGGCGACAATATGAATTAATATACATTTTCTGAACTAAAAGAAGTCTGTAGCTGTAATTACTATCATTATTTATCAACACCAATTCCCCAACTTTTTTCTAACAGTCACCAGTTCTAAGGATTAAAAGGGGCAAGCCTAAAATTTGAGTCAAAATCAGGGACATCTCTGAAAATCAGTGACAGTTGGGAGGTGTGCTGCTAACTGTTTCCATTAAAGCACTACAGAATGGACTGGGGATTGGTGGCTGTAGACACGTAAATACACTTGAAAAAGTGGAAGTAAAACAGAAGAAGAAGAAGAAAGCAAGTTCTGTCAATATTTCAGAAAGGAAGAATATATAAAATAACAGTAATTATCTAAATAGGCAAACACATAAATCAATACATGCATGCATACATAAATATGTACATAAAAACATAAATACATGCATAAAGTGAGAGAAATGAAAATGTATTAGATTGTGGAAGAAAGCAAACTTTATGATTCTTAACTGTCCAGATCTGTGCCATCTGTTTTCCTTCGCACTTCCTTACAGAAGATTCACTTCTACCATGCATGGCGACCACACACATTCTTTTTTTCCCTGGTCTTTATCTGCACATTTGTGTTCTATTTTGAGACAAACTCATAGTTTTACTCAGTTATCTTACTTCATAAATTAACTTTTCTTAGTATGTTTAGATAATTATTCATTATGTGAAAGTCAAAGTAGGCAACAGGTATGGCTAAAAACATGGAGTAGTATGTTAATATAATAACAAATAAAAAGCTACACTTTGCAGAACAGGATTTGATTCATGATTTAATTCTAACAGACTTTATTTAGACATCATGAGACAGACCAAAGCACTTAACAAATGGAAACTCCGAAGTTACCCCAGAAATCAGGTATTTCTATCTCTGAATTGTAACTGATTGAAATTATTAAATAAAGACAAATAAATATGCACACGCCAAAGCCCTATGCATGCTAAGGATGGTCATTTCAGCATGCATATGTCCGAGAACTAAAGGTTAAAACCCGAAGCTACAAGACATGCACACACAACAAAGTGACATTTTACAGAAATGGGAAGGAAGTCTCTACCTTGTAACAGCACCACAAAGGCAGGACATTAATATGTATCACCAATAACCTAGGTTTGGGATCTAACCTGGATTTACTGGAAGACTGGCCTGAAAAATAAGGCTTGAATATTTAAGAGACTGTTGTATGGTAGTGATGGTTGCTGGGGATAAATTAGAAAATGCCTTCATCAGTATGTAATCTAGCAATGGCAGTATGCTTGCAGTGGAAATGTGACCAGATGATTCATTTGACAATGCACATGTTCCTGGAAGATGTCACTGCATGCCACGCTGAGGGGAGGAAACACAGAAGGAAATGCACCAACTTTGATTCAAAAGGATGAAATATGCCACTAAGTCATGCCTCATCCTTGTGTCCTGACTCATTTTGAATTCAACAAAAGAAGAAGGACATCCTATATCTGGAGAGGTGCTAATCTAGCTGGTGTAAGATTCTGTGGGTTCTAAATATGAGGTCTGATTAAAGACAACTGCCTTGTGGTCCTGAACAGATAAACCAAGAGTGTATTGCAGGAGGTGAACAGAGATGTTAACAGATAAAAATAATACAGCCTAGTGAGCTGTGGTATCAATAAGCAAAACACAGGAATAAGATAAAAAAAAACGCACTTAGCGGCACTATGGAAAAGAAAGTAAGACAATCTTGGAGGATCTATAAAAGTACAGCATTCTAATTTAGATAGTGTACGATTATATGTAGTTATATAGTGACCTGCTATATAGGTCTATGCTTATTAAACTGGCAGGTGGGATCTATTAACAATCCAATTCGTTAGCAATACCAGTTCAGTCCTATTGCTGTCTGTGCTACCTCACATTTTGCCAGTCTGCACACCTTTTCACAACTACATAATGTCAGAATGACCTAAAATGCAGTTTGGCAGTACAGTCTGACCTGGGACAAGACACTACATGGTAAGAGTACAGCATGAAGCTTTGCTTTCAGGTAGTGTAATTGCACTTAGAAAAGGATACCAGCCAGACGTGCTGAATAAAACATTTAATTTATTACAAATAAGGTAAGTGAGGACCTGAATCTTAAAATCTATGTACATCTCCCTAACACATACAATGCCCATAGAGAATGGCAGTTCCAATTCTCAATGAGTTCTACGCATGATGACATTTTTCAACACTCTGTCATGTGTTTTTGAGGTGAAGAGCTCAGGTTGCCAGTGTCTTGATATGTCAGATGATGTTCTGTCATTGGTGCTTTCACCTCTTAAGTTACATGAGTCAGAGAAATAGGAAAGGGTGAGCTTCTTTTTTAAAAGACGCTTTCCATATTGTTAAAGTTTGTGTTATTTCTGAGGTATTTTATACAGAGATGAGGGATGTGGAACAGAGCCCCCACACTGGAAACTACAGGAGCAAGACAATTATTTTGTAGTCTGAGTGGTATTGTGAAGCACAGTGCTTTGGTGATCTTGTGGAGTTTAGAGGGGATTTTTTTGTGTTTTGTTATCGGGTTGTCCAGCTGTATGAGTTCTATTCTCACTGGTGGCCCAGGAGCACTGTGTGTTTACGTGGCCTATGTAGAGTCACACAGTAGGCAAGTGTGGAAGGTCTCTAGAGACAGAAGGAATCAAACCCAGGAATACAAGATAAGGCGTATTAGCAGCTCATTGCTTTAATTCCCTGAGCTAAACTGCCACACAAGCTTATAAGGTTTTGCATCTCAACAAAGGGAGACATAGTATGTTATTAAGAACCCGTATGTGACAAATCTGTCCAGTTAGCATTCAGTAACAATTTTCACAACTGGCAGAGTGTCATCTGACCTACACATCTTTATGAAAGGGCAAAGAGATGACAGTTGCTCTGGGGTGTAACTAATACATTTTTTTGTGGTCATCTCTTTGAAACATTACAACTAACAGAGGCCAGATGTTGTTATAACTGTATAAGCTAACACCTACACAATATGTTAGTATACAACCTGCTTGTAGATGCGTGTCCATCCAAAAACACAAATTTTTGTTTTATGGGGCACAAAAGCTTAAAATAATGTGTGTACATTTCTGTATGGGGACACAACATTTAGAGATGTGTGCTCAATTTTAAACTGGAGTTAAGTTTGTGAAAATAAAACAGGCGTTTTTGCTGCAACAGTAATAATAATAATAATAAATATAATCACTCCAGTAAGGATGGTCAGCCTTGCAGTAAGGAATCAGTCAAGAGGCTGAACACAAATGAGTATTAATGAATTGGACTGACGTTTCACTTGTAACTGTAGGTTAAGCACAGAATCTACCTACCATAGGCTGCATCTAGTGGGGTAGCAGTTCTGGGGAGAATAGGTAGGATCCCTTTTGGCTGGTTTTCCTTTCAGTACCTATTTCTGCTAAATGTTTCAGTGGGACACAAAACTAAAAATGTGATGGACAACTGCTGATGGCTTTTTGGCATGTCAGCACTGCTTACTTGTACCACTTATAGGACAAGATGGCCATGCAGTTTACTGTACCATGGAAAATGAGAGCTGGCTCATCTTTCATTCATCAGCTCTCCTGTGTCTGAAGCTACAACACACAATAGAATGGACAGATGCAAAAGGGTAAAGGCTGCTTGTCAGCATGCTAGCATACTCATTCCTGCATAATATCCACTGGTCAGTGAACAGTGATACACTCAAGAAGAAACATGCGCGCGCACACACACACACACACACACACACACACACACACACACACACACACACATACATATGTATATATGCACACACACACACACACACACACACACACACACACACACACACACACACACACACACACACGCACACACACACACACACACACACACACACACACACACATACAGACACACACACGCGCGCGTGCACACACACACACACACATATGTATATATGCACACACACACACACACACCTGCGCGTATATGTATATAAACATATAGGTACACAAACTTTGCCTTTTGCAGATCCAGCAGTGAAAATTTGCCATAAACAGTTAAAGGTAAGTGGCAAGACAACGAATTCCAGAAAGTGTTCCTGCCAAGCTAATATGCATTAAGAGGCAAAGTGGTGGCTTGCCACAGGGCGAAGAAAATGAGGAGAGAAAAATGTTAGGTTTACGATAAATGTGGAAGGTGTCCGGTTTCACATAAGGCATCTGCAGACTCAGTTTTACACTGTTTTCTTGGAGTTCTCATTTTTCTCAGCTGATTTATGACTCAAGAATGAAATATATGCCTTTATTTGGTAATCCTGCTACTAAGATTTATAGAATTCCTCTTGGGTTTTTGCAAATATGGCAAAACCACTTCAAATTGTTCTCTTCTGATTCATTTCACAAAATAAACCAGTGCTTTTTCTGTGGTCCAGATGTGAAAAAACAGAAGAAAGGCAGCAAGAAAACTATTTAAGCATGTGCTGATGATGCTTGCTGCTAGTGAAATATGCATTCTCCAGGAATTATGTAGCAGGTGAGCAATCAACACCCCCAGACTAGACTCTGTAATAAGTGCCATAAATGGTAAGTTAGGGGGACCATTAATTGTATCGGAATGACATGTGTCTGGCTTTTGCCATGAAACTTAAGAAATCAGTTACTCAGCAGGGGACTGGATATGATGTCATAGGCAGCTGAAAAACATACAAGATGATGGCAGTCACTCCACATGTTTCAGCTAGAAGGTACTGCAGACTTTTATTGCTGGCAGAATTCTTTGACTTTTGCATCTGTTCTCTGAAGAACAAGGGGAAACACAAATGTAATTAATTTTTAAAGTCAACAGCCAATCTTGTAGTGTGCATTTATTATCAAGGTGTTTTCTTTGCCCAGAGTGTGATTTTTGTCCTCATTCTGATAGTTGTTTTGTCACTAATTCTCACTAGTCTTTGAGACATCTGAACCAAGAGAAGTACCAATAATTCATTGCTTTATTATTATCTATTAAAGAACACATAAGCAAATAATTCTACACTTCTTTAAATACTGCATATTAAACTACAATTTAACTAATACAAGAAACAGCAATGATTAGATGATACAATAGTCTCCTCCCACTGGAAACTGAACCGCCATCCTTTGACAGATCTTTACTGCAATGTGCTAATTACTAAAACATAGCCAATGATATCATGAATTAATTGTGAAACATTTCTGCTTAGCTCCTGCCAAGACTCAAAAAAAATTTAACTTGATATCTTGACTTGCATTAATCCACCACAGCTTCAGTAAGGCTTGCATTTTCTCCTGCTTTGAAATTCAGTGGCATCTGAGGATTTGTGTCAATAGGGTTTCCTTTCTGGGATCCAAAAAGCAGCTATTTCATAATATTTCCATATGCTTTGAATATATATATATATATATATATATATATATATATATATAAAACTGTTTTTATGGTTTAATTGTTGCCTAATATAATGTATGTCATGTCCTAATAGCTATACATTCTTACAGAAGTTTTGTTGACTAGATTTGGACACTGTGGACATTTTTTATCATTTGACAAACTAATGGGAATAGCGTCATGATAAAATATCATATCCAGAAAGAAAGGAACTGCTAGTAACATTAAAGAAGTATGTAACAAACAATAGCTGTATCTTTTTGTGATACTGGGTTCAACATTTGGATCAGATTTCAGACTTGATGGCCAAATAAAAATGCGCACATCACAGCTCTGGATGTGTCCACCCTCTTTACCAATGTGGTATCAACTGCTACGACCAAGAAGAACTATGTGACATCCCTCTTGCTCAGTAGCCTTATGGGTAATGCATAGAGCAATACAGTTTTCTACATTACACTTCTAACCCCCTTTGAGAAGATACGACCATAAGACTCTCCAGGTATATCAGGGCCACATAATCTTTCAGTCAGACTAGGAGATGTTTCTATAGACGAGTACAAAACTCACATAGAGTTTACATGTGCCACATAAGCCAGAGTGCTGGGAGACCTGCACTGTAAACATTATTCTTTCCAAGTTTACACAGAAATGCTGTGCTTTATTCATGCATACAGCTTCTGTTATTAAGCTAATTCAGTGGTTCATTTCCTTCTAGAAGGAAATAATATTCCACAAAATGTATCACCTTAGTAACAAGACATATCCTCATATCCACATAGGATGTACAGAATCTGATATCCATTTGCATGAGCCAAACTATATTTTAATATTCAGTCCCACCCATTCAGATTCTTTCTTTCAATATTCATCTGTTTAATGTTCCAATGCTCCCTGGCATTGTGTCAGAAAGATGTATCTGCTCAACAGCTTCAGTATCCTACTGTTAACAAATAACAGCATGCAGTGTTTAATGTTTAATTTAATATATATGTAATGGTGACGGAAAAGGTACATGAAATCAGGCCCATTTGCAGCAAAGGCATTTTAAGAACATTTCCAAAGGAAATTAACATCACTAAAAATCGCAACACAGAAAAGCACAACACATGACAAAATAGGGAAATATGAATACCAGTGTCACACAAGTAATGCAGGATAGACATGTAACAGTAACTTGAATCATCGCATGCATACATGCAGAACACAAAATAGTAAAACATCTGTACATGAAAAAAGCAAGTCAAAATAAGGGAGCTAGTAAAAATGTGATGTAAGGTAAGCAAGTGAGGAGGGAGGGAAAGAAGAGAAAGAAACAGCAGCAGGGGAGAGGAAGGATGAAAAAGATAGGCAATGGCCCAGAGAAAGACATACAAAATAAGAGGAGAACCAGAAATGAAAATAAGAACATTAATGGAGACCATATTGTAGAGGGTTGGGAGAAAGACGGAGACATTGGGATGGAAGAAACAAGCCAGGAAAGGAAAAGTTGTAAAGGGGTGATAAAGAAGTAAAGAGAATATGAACAAAAGGAATGACATAACTTAGAACTCATGGAAAGCAGTACAAGAAACAATGCAGGCAAAGGGAAATTAAGTAATGTCATACTTGCAGGAAGAGGACCAGTGACTTAAAGTGCCCTGAGTCTGCTATTAAATTAGGAATTTATGCCACAATGTATAATGTTTTCAATGAGATCAGTTCAAATAGAAACAGTATAAATACAGAAAATGCTATCTCTAAATTAATTTTAACTTTATATATGTGATATAACAGATACAGTAAAAGTGCGCATGTCACTGCTGAGATCATATCACCAGATCAACTTACTGTGTGTAATCATACCTCTCAACCTCTTAGAGCAAAAAATCTGGACAAATCAATAAATAAAAGTGGGACAAAGGCCCAAAAATAGGGACAATTTTTAAATATTGCTCTTACAAACTTAGAAAGTTGATAGACTAACAGGTTTTGATTTAGCATAAATGTTCTGAAGGATATGAAGTCTGAAACTCAAATGTCTGTCATTATTTTCTAACTTCAGTTTTTAATAATTTACTGCTAATTTGCAAGAAAACCACAATTTTATGAAAAAACAGACAAAAATATGAGGCCAAAATCTGGATGTTCTGCAAAAATCTGTACAGTTGAGAGGTAATGTAAAATGCAGCCCTGTGGGCCTTAAAATGGGCACATTAACATTTGCAGAAAGATCTTGAGACGTATTTAAGAAATAGTTTAAAAATGCAAATAGAAGTAATCTGCTAATCTAAACATGCAACCAGTACTTTCTTGACTCAAGTTCTGATAGCCAAATACCATTCAGTAGTTGCGTTTACACAGAAAATGTGTTATTCCTCAACAAGTCATTCTCTCCCATAGGACAATATCAGAAGTTGCTGACCACTGGAATGCATGAGTGAAACATAGCCATTGGCTTAATGAATTATGCGTGAAACTAATTACACATCTTTCATCCAATGGTTTAAGGTTCATTCAATGTTTCCTGGCTACAGTCTTTAGATTATTTTGAAAACGTTCTTAGAAGATTAGCTATTTTTATAGGGCAGTAAATTCTGAGGCTCAATAATTAAAACACCTGGCTCTTGTATGTGTTAATGCCTCCTGTTTTACTACACATAATAAAATGAACGGTTTGCCTGTGTGGTCTATGCCATAATGACTGCATTGATGTGCTAGAAATGCTGTTATGGCATGACTGCGAAAATTAAGGTAAATGCAAAATAGCAGTGTACATAATAATCTCCATGTGAATATGAATACAAGATGAAAAAATACACATCATGCAAAGAAACAGAGCAACTATCAAAATTAGAGGGAGTAAGATAGTGGCAAACAACTAGGAGAAGAACAGAAAGGAAAGAAAAGACAACCTGAACTAAAGAGGGGTTAAACAGAAAAGCCATTAAGGAAAATGATTACTCAAGACAGATTGTTAGTAGGTAAGCTAACAAATATGAGGTAACAGCCCATTTAAAAAAAAGACACCATGTGACACCTCCAGGCATTTCTCTAGGAACAACCGTGTTGGTATTAGTGTTGGTAGCTCTGGAATTGCCCGCCCCTCCTGTAAGTCTGTATTAGAACACTCCTCCTGGGTCCATCTCATTTGCTCACTTAACTGAGCACAGTTAGATCATATTCTGAGTCTAGTGTTCACTCTACTTAATATGGAGAGAAGATTTGAGAAGGCCAACCCACTTAGGTTCTTTCTTCCTCTCTCCTTGCACTTAAAAAAAAAACATTTTTTGCACTTTATTCATTTGCTTTTACTGTATTTGTGTTTTCTCCTACTTTATTTTGTTTTTCTTAAAAGTGCTCAATTTTATTTATTCTGCTGCATTTATTACTGCTTGGTAGTAGCACGATTAAATTGTAACTGTTATTCAAGTCTTTTGGTTTAAGCACTTGGGCTTCATACAGGCTGTTTTACATTAAGAAGGTTTGTGGTCTGCACTGTTGTGGCAGGACAGGTAACTTATATCCTTCTAAGCTGGGAATTGCTGATTGAAGGTCCAGTGTCTGCTATTCTAAAAGTATATTAGTTCTGGCTTAAACACTTGGGCTTCAGGCCAGTTATTCTACATTAAGAAGGTTTGTGGTCTGCACTCTTGTGGGAGGAGAGGCTGGATTCTGCCCTTCTGAGCTGGAAATTTCTGGTCACAGGCTTATTGTGCCTGCTTATTTGAACAGTTTCTTTCTGAAATTGGTGTGCCTTGTTGCTGTAGCATAGACCAGATTCAGGCCTGCTGAATCTAGCTTTGTTTGTATAACTTGAGCACTGATCCAGGCCATCTTTTTTTGAAGAAGGTTCCCCTGCACCCTAGTAAGCAGGGGTTTGCAATTAGAACTTGTCTGATTGAAGACTGCTGGAACAGGGCTCAGTTTTGAGCTTTTTTTCTGGTTAATTGGGTAACTTGTTTAAATCAGTTTGTTCATTTTCTATTGTTTTATATATGTATATATATATATATATATATATATATATATATATATATATAAATATATATATATATAATTGCACTTCATTCATCTGCTTTTACTGTATTTGTGTTTCTTCCTACTTTATTACTAGGGGCATTGACTACAACTCTGATTTGCGATATATAACAATAAGTATCCTTTTCTGTGCTTTTAAAGTGTTTTTTGAGTGTATCTGCTTTATTTTCTGAAAAAAAAAACAAAACAAAAAATATATATACTTGTTTCCCGCCTTTCTAAGCTAGTATAGTCCAGTTTTCAGGTTAGTGCTGAATTCAGGGCTGTGTTACAAATCTCTGTGTTTGCCCATACCTTACTTGGACAGAAGGAAGTTTCTCTGTTCACCTGTGAGAGAGGGGAGCTTTGAGCAGCCTATCTGTCCCTGGAGGAGTGGTTTCAGCCCAGAAATTAGTAGTTTATTGGCCATTTTGGGCTAATTTCTATCTGTTTCATTTCCCTGCTACAAATACTGTATTTGCCCAGTTTTGCACACTGGGTAGCTAGGGTAAAACTATTCCTGGCTCCACAAAGTCTCCTCTTCAATTTTTCCCTTGGAACTAGACAAACTTTCAACTTAAGCACTCAAGCCATTCATTTCTCAGCCCGGCACATACTCAAAACGTATAGCAAGCACTTATAAACCCTAGCACTAGACCCTCCTGTACTGTACAGAAGGACAAGGCTCTCTATTCGACCTTACAAGCCATCCAGTAAAACAGTTCACTGTACCTATCCAGGCATGTCCAAAGGGCAGTTTCAGGTGTACTCTCCAGTCCAACTGGTGAATCTGGGCATTTTGAGGCAATGTTACAACTGCCTCATGTGCACAGACAACCCCTTCCTCCTACCACCAAACACTACTACATGTGAGAGATGCAATTATACAGCCAAACTAGAGGCTAAGCTCTCTCAACCCAAGACTGGATCAGACAGTCAAGAGGAGAAGGGAAATACTTGCATCACACCACCAGTCTTACATAGACCCATTAAACTAGCACCGGCAAAAACACACATAAATACATGAAAATATACTCAAAGGCTCTAAATAAAAATCTGCAACACCAACAGAGACCTCCAAAGCAAACATCCAAGCAACCTCCACTTCCCAACACAAACCATGAAACACATACTTCACAAAACCAGTGTGCCATGCAATCACAGCCCTTAAGGCAAAATAACATACCCAACATACTAGTAATAGGTGACTCTATAGTCAGGCACACTGATGTCCCACTCACTAGGCTGAATAAGGTGAAGGTTACTGTTAGCTGCCTGTCAGGTGCCAGGATCCGCAACATAAGACAAGCACTCAGGTCACTCCAGAATAAGTACAAATATGACTCTGTCATTGTCCATGTTGGTGTGAATGACCTGAGCCGTACCTCCCTGGACTACATGAAAAGAGACATGGAAGAGCTCTCTGATCATGTAGCCCAGACCGGTATGACCCTGACCCTGAGTAGCATCCTGCCCTCACCAAGAATGATACCACGGTATAAAGAAAAAATTCTCGATTTTAACAATTCGCTAAGTTTCTGGTGTCATTCAAAGGGGATCCAGTGTCTGTCCGCCAGGGATGACATGCTCGACAAGCCACACTGCTTCACTAGAGATGGCTTGCACCTGTCACCCTTAGGCTTTCGAATACTGGCCAAAGCATAGTGCCTTTTTTAGGCAAGGCTCAAATGACAAACCCACCGCCGTAAATAGCACAAGTAACAAAAAACTGAGGGTAATCCTACTCAATGCCAGAAGTCTAAACCTCAAAATGCACGCACTCGAGGCACTCCTCAGTATGGAGAAAATTGATATATGTGCAGTAACAGAAACCTGGTTTAAGGCTTCAGAGAGCACCACAGCACTACCAGGCTACAACTCATACCATATATTTCGGCCACAGAACCCAAACCGAAATACAAAAGGTGGGGGCGTATCCATATTCATCAAGGATACCCCTACCTCCAGGTTAGTGGCACAGCACGATGCTTCAGAGATCATCCACATGCAACTAATAATGGGCAAAACTGCAATTCAAATTGTAGCTTGCTACAGATCACTCACCATGTCCCAGGACCCCCATTCTGCATTTCTGGAAACACTGGGAAACATAAAGGTCCTACCAAACACCCTAATATTGGGTGATTTCAATTACCCAAACATTAACTGGTAGAACTACTCAAGTACTAACTCCCTTGCCCAACTTTTCCTAGAATTTATAAACTCAAATGCCCTGGTTAGGCTGGTCACCACTCACACCAGAGGTGACAACATATTGCACCTGGTCATCACCAACATTGGCGACCAGTGTTCCACAACGGAGGTCAACCCCTCGCTGGTTAGATCTGACCATAAACAAATCACTTTGGATATCCATATTCCGCCCCCACCCCCGGACAAGAAAACCACCGTGAAAAACTTTTCAAAAGCAAACTTCACGTTACTTAAGACCAAGCTGGAAAATTTCAAAGCTCCCATGCTGAAGGATAGCACTGTCCAAGCTGCAAAATCCTTTACTAATGCATTCTATGGCAGCTACAAGAATGCATGGATCGTGCCATCCCAAGCAAAACCAAGACTCACTCCTCCAAGAAAAGGAAACCAGTCTGGTGGACTCCTGCCATAAACAAGCTATACAATAGAAAGAGGAAACTAGTACAGAAAAGAGTAAAATCCCAAGAAGGGAAGACATCCCTGATCAGTATCAGCAAGAAACTATGATCCCTCATAAAATCATCCAAGGTGAGCTTTGAAAGAAAAAGTGCCAAGGACTCCAAAGATAACCATAAGGCAATATTTAGCTATGTCAAGAATCTAAGTGGCAATTCTCAGATCTGCTCAGAGTTAGTGCAGAATGGCACAAAATACACTGTACCGACTGATATCACCAACATCCTGGCAGACAGGTTCAGTGCAAACATCACCCCCCTCTCACCCCCAAAAAGGGCCCATAACCATGCCAGAAAAATGTAGAGTCCCTGAAATCACAGACACTCAGGTTAAAACAGCCCTCTCCAAAGCCAAAAACACAGCATCAATGGGACCAGACGGTGTCCCAGGCTGTGTCCTACATGAGCTCAAAGACAAACTAACTCCTCACCTAAACACACTGTTCAAACTCAGCCTCTCCACAGGCTACATATCCATAGAGTGGTGCACAGCAACGGTTATTCCGGTCCACAAAGGTGGCGCCACAACAGACCCTGGAAACTATCGCCCTATAAGCCTGACTAGCTTGGTCTGCAAGGCTATGAAGCGCATCATCATGAAACTCATTAACAGAGACATTGGGAACCTCCAAACACTGGACCCTACCCAGTTTGGCTTTGTTAAGGGCAGATCATGCCTCCTAAACCTGGTGGACTTCTTTGAGACAGTTGCCAAGGCTATAGATGAGGGAAAGGTGGTACACACAGCCTACCTAGACCTCACTAAGGCCTTCAACACCATTCCCCATTCTGGTATTATAGACAAGCTCATCAGCCTGAACATAAACCCCTACGTCACAAGATGGGTTGCCAACTGGCTCATGGACAGAACCCACATGGTGAGAGTTGCGGGAGCTAGGTCCGACTCTAAACCGGTTACAAGTGGCTTTCCCCAGGGCTCAGTCCTAGGACCCCTCCTGTTTGGCATATACTTCTCAGAGGTACAGGCAAGGACAGGAGGACTATGGCTGACCAAGTTCACAGACGACTGCCAACTATGGGCTATAATTGACTCTCTGGCTGACACAGACATCCTCCAAAAGGGTCTCACTGAGACAGATACCTGGTGTTAAAATCATGGCCTCAAGCTAAATGCCAAAAAGTGCATAGTCATCCCCTTTGAAAAAAACAAAGTACCCACAAAGTGCCACATAGGTTGTAGTTCCCTAAATACGGAAGACGTAATAAGGGATCTGGGGACCCAAGTAGATAGTAATCTCACCTTTGATAATCACATTGCCAGAGTGGTTAGAAAATCCTTCTACGTGGCCCACCTAATCACAAAAGGGTTCGCATCCAGATCAGAAGAGGTCATTGTGCCCCTCTACTCATCACTCATCAGACCCATCATACAACGCCCCATTTGGGATGTACCTTACACCTGCAACAGCTGGAAAGACCACAGAAGTACTTCACCAAGAGGATCACTGGCCTTAAACAGATGCCCTATGCAGCTCGACTGAAGAAACTCCAGCCGTACTCGGTTGCATATCGCCTACTCAGAGGTGATCTCTGCCTGACATACAAGGCCATGTCCAACCCAGAATTGATGGACATGCTCCACCTAAAGAAAACCTTATCCCCTTGAGCCACACAGTCTAGGGATCTAAACCTCACCACAAAAATAAATAGAACGTGATGGAGGGATAGATTCCTGTCCCAGAGACTTCCCATGCTTTGGAACAAGATCCCAATCTACATTAGGCAGAGCTCCTCACTAACACTCTTCAAAAGAAACCTTGATGAGTGGATGGGAAACAGAAAGTTTACCTCGGGGATCACTTCAGTGGCTCTGCTGGGCAGAGGCACAGGGAACTAATCTAAGGGGGTGGCGAAAGCCAACACATTCTGGCTAGGCTTATAAATGCCTTTGGGCAGATAGCCTAGTACCTACCTATGACCCTATGAACCTATGCTTGTACACGTCTGATACTGCCTGCTTATAGTTACAGTAATGACTCCAACTACAAAAAGATTCTGTCTTAAAGTTTAAATGATGGTCAACACAACTACACTGCTACAAGGCTGCTGTTTAGCACAGCTATTAAGATATGTGTCATTCACATAATAGTTATGCACATTATCTGAAATGGTCTTTTACAAGCTATTGCACTGCAGCCTGCAGTTAAACGGATGTACCTTTGCACCGTTCACGGTTATCGTGCTGTCTTTTGCATGCTTTCTATTCTCTGCCATGCTCTTTTTTTACACTTTTTCTGATCGTATTATGTTATCTGCTATTAACTGCCACTCACTGCTTGGCGGTGCTGCTCTGCTATTAGTACATTGTTTTCTGTATAAATTGTTCTTGCTGCCAGACTGCTGTTGCTGTTAATTGCTTGCTGCTGTGTTTATCATTAGTTATTATTTATTTATTTGTTTTTGGTGAGCAGGGAAGGTCTGACTGGGCAGTACCTATTCTCTGCAGAGATCTAAGGAAAAAAGCTCCATAAAATTATTTGAATTCATAATTAGTAAAATGTTTGCAGTAAGTAAAATTGGTTCAGTGGCAACAATTATAGAATTCTATAACATGAAGGGTTACTATAGCTACAGGTTAAAAACTGTTATGTTGAGAAATGATGGGAGTTCTGGTTAATATTATGGATGTGAGGTAAATGAGATAGGGAGAGAGCTAGAGGATAAACAGACTGAACAGGGCAAAGAAAGAAAGTGGGTAGTGTTTCAGTTAGTGGGTACTGAGAGAGAGAGAGGTATAGCTAGGAGATGGGTGTTAAAAAGGATTGGGATAGTTATAATGGTTATATAGGTGGAGACAGAAAAAAAGTTAAGGATAGAGTGGAAGTCTGAGCAGGATGAATAGATCCATGATTAGTTTAGATGCTGTTTGAGAAAAGTTTTGAGGCTGTTTTTTTCTATTTAATATGGGTAGGAATGTTGTTCCATAGTTTTCAATAATATAAATGAACAGGCAGATGCAAGGTTCCAGTTCTCCAAAAAGTTTAATGGTACCAAACACAAACAAATGCGTTTTCACTGACTGCTTCTTCAGGTGTAAATAAAAAGGTATAAGGACACCATATTTATATTTTTAATTAATGTCACATGACCTGTCATTTGACTTTAAAAAGCACTTCAATAAAAGTGATAAAACATAATAAAAACACATATAAATATATACATAACACAAAAATATATGTGAGTTGTGACAGTTCCTATCTATGTAAAGGTCAAGTTTACAGGATGGGTCTCAAAGGGACATGGTCATTCAGACCATGACCTGTGTCCGCCCTTAACCTTACAATCCATTCAGCCTCTAGTCCTTCCGTTCTGGTTTTAATGTCTCCTCCCCTTAAGTTTACTATGCATCTCCCCAATACCATAAACTTGAATGTATGATGTTCATTTGTTTCAATAACATGTTTAGCTAATGCATTGTGTGGACTTCTTTTTTTCATGTGGTATAAATGTTTTCTAATCTTGAACTTAAGCTATCTATCAGTCTTCCCTACATAGTACTTCTAGCATATTTGGCATACCGCTAAATAAACAACATGCATACTTTCACAGGTAGCACTGGTCCCAAGCTTAAATTTTTCACCTGTGTTTGGATGTTTCAATTCTTCATCTTCAGAAATAAACTTACAAAATTGACAATTTCTGCATGGTCTTGTCCCCCCAGTAACCGGTATCACATTATAATCCCTGGTAGTGCAAAGCCTTCTTCTCAGGCATTTTTTGTTTTTAAAGGTAAATTGGGGTCGTGTATCCAAGTACTTACTCACATGCCTGTCTGTCATTAGAATGTTCCAATGCTTATTAAAAATATCTGTGTATAGTCTAATATTTCTGGAATAGCTCAAGCACATCCTTAACTTGTTGGACGTAAACTGTCTATTCTCCTCGGGAATTAGAGTGTCTGCAGTCCTTTGTGAGAAGTATGGTCTAGCTCTAGTTTTTCTTAACTTGGCTACATCTGCCAAGTTTCTTTGTATGTGCTGTTCATTATATCCTGTTTCCATAAGTTCTAATCAGCCTGTCTTGAATTGTCTTTCAAAATTTTCCTCACTGGCATTGAGCCTGGAGGCCCTATAAACTTGATTTTGTATTACATATCTAAAAATATATTTCAGATGCATACTCTCGCTACTTAGCAGGCTATTCACGTGACAATCTTCCCATACAACCTGTACTTAATTAATTGTTGCTTCCCTTACATATAGATACATCCAAGAAATTAACTTCAGTGTTTGATCAATTTACAGTGAATTTAAGGAATTGTGTTGTGTTATTAATAAAATCTACAAATTCCATCAACAAATCAGAAGGCCCATTCCACAGAAGGAACAGGTCATTTACAATCCTACAAAAAATATGATATTACATTTAAATGGCCCTTTTATCAACCATTCCATTTCCCATTCTGACATCACAGCATTTGCATAGCTGTTAGTGCATGATGTTCCCATTGCCACCCCATTGCATTGCCAATATATCTTATCTCTGAATAGGAAGACATTATTCTCTAGTACCATCTTTAACAATACCTTAATCAGTCCTACTTTTGACTTCATAAAGTTCATATCCTTATCCAATTGTCTGATGATGCTATCAATGCCTAAATCATTAGGTATCACTGTAAAAATTTACACGACATCAAGCGTGACAAGCAAGTACTGTCTAGGTAATGCTTCCTTATTTACATATTCATACAGGTCTCTTACAAAGTGTACTGTGTCTCTTAGTATGTACTCAGACTTATTTATTAAGCTGTGTACATTTTTTTCTAAAAATATAGAAATGTTCTCAGTGCACCAGTTCCTGCCAGCTACTATCAGTCTCATGGGGGGTTTTACTGAATTTTTATGAAGCTTGGGTAACCCCTGTATTATCGGAACCGCAGGGTTAAAAATGACAAAATACCTCAGAAGTTCTTCATCTATGAGACCCATCCTTTATAACTCTTCTAATCTTTCATAAACCTTTCCTGTCATTCTCTTCACCTGTAAAGGTGTAACAACTCTATAAAAACCTTCATCATTCAACATATCAATCATTCTATTATCATATTCAACTCTATCCATTATGACAATCTGGCCTCCCTTGTCTGCCGGTCGTATCATAATGGAAGGGTTGACTTGTAGTTTAAGCATTGCTTCAAACTCACTTTTAGTCTGGTTAAGCATTTTATTTTTCTGACACTTAGCTTTCTGTGAATACTAAACGTTATATGCATCTTCTATGCAAAGTTGTTCAAACGCATGTATCAAGGGACTTTGCTGAGGAAGGAACAAACTAGGGTTTTTAAACATATCAACAACACTTGTGTCATTCACATTCTCATTAAACATAGTCTGTAACATTAGCTTGTGTGTAAACATTTTGATGTCAAAAATAATTTCAGTAATGTCCAAGTCAGCCATAGGAATAAACGATAACCCCTTATACAACACATTGAATTCATTCTGTGATCGCTCATATGCAGATAAATCAATAACTAATTTCTTATGTTCATAAAGGCTTTCTTTATCCTGTAAGGACTCACCATCCCTTCTTCGTATTTCCTTTTCATCCTCGTCATACTTCTCCCTCTCTGGTGGCCCCTGTGCTGTCCAACACCACCTCTGCTCATTGATCTCTTCCTGATAGAGAGTGGAAAAGTCAAACTTGGTGGCCCTAAGGCCTGAATGAAAGGTGAAGACCCATTAATGCTGGTATTCGAAGTGGAAGTGTCTTCATTTTCCTTCTGGTGTACTTCCGCCATTGTGATGATAGTCTTACGTCTCAGTCCTAATGGCTGAACCGACTCAGATGTGACATCCACGACTGTATTTGTGTGAGCCTGCCCCTTGCTTGCTTCCTGGTTCACACTCATACCTGATTGGTTGCCACTCCCATAATTCCATCTCTATTGGTGGAATCATCCATCATCTGGTTTATTGTATGTGAAACATTTTCTGATGTTTGGAACGAACCCCTGGGCCAAGTGAAGATGTCACCTTGTAGGAAATCCCTACAATCTCTCTGTAGTTTTCTTAATTTAATCTGGAGCAATTTTCTTGAATAAACAGAAGCATTTTCCTTAACATCATTCAGATGCTTGGTTACAAACTCAGTCCCATAGCGGCTATATAAACTAGAGTATTTGATCTTAATATCATTAGTTGCTGTTGCAGCCTCTCTCTCGGCTGATGCAATCAGCAATATTAAGTACCCCACATTGGTACTCAAGTTCAACTTCTGCCAGTCGCTAAATAATGTAGCATCACAGTTCATCTGGGCAGGCATTTTTAGTATTCCTAAACCACGAGGAATTATACTTTCCTTGAGGCAAACCTCTAAATGAAATTATCATATTGGACGCTTTTCAATTTAAATAAGTCTTTTTCAAGTGCTAACATATCACTTTTAAAGGAAAAAAGCACCAATGAACCGTAGGAACCTTATTAAAAGAATTAAAGGCTGACAAGACCCTTAGGATTTTGGCTCCAGACAAACATGGCATAGTTCTTTGTGATACTGATGATTATATTAACATCATGCAGGGAATGTGATTTGATGAAAACAACTACCTGCAAGTTTCAAAAAAACAAATTAATATAGCTTATCAATGGATAGATGGCTATTTGGAAGAATATCTATTAGAACAAAGAATTACATTTGAAACTCATAATTTTTTGGTTAATGCACATCCCAAGGCTCCTGCCTTTTTTGGCATACCAAAAATCCATAAAAATATTCAGTCTCCTCTATTTAGACCCACTGTGGTGGCCAGTGGGTCTAAAACCCACAATCTGGTAGTCTTCATGGATAGAACTTGTAGACATACTTTGGAAGGGATATCACATATCTTTAAAGATTCATGGGACTTTCTGGGACAGGAAAAACCTGAGTTATGGTCTGATGATTTTATTTTTTTAACAACAGACATCCAGGATCTATTTACATGTATACCTAAGACTGAAGGGATGGAATTTTTTGAGGACATTTACTTTTGACCATGGACAACTCCAACTGATTTGTGAAATTATGGCCCATGTCTTAGATAATAATTTCATATACTTTGAGGGCGAATACTATCAACAAATCAGAGGTGTTGCCATGGGAGCGGCCTGTGCCCCTTTATATGCCAATTTGGTTCAGTTTGGCTGGGAAGTACGCTGGATGTTTAATAGCAAATTTCGGGCTGATATACTCACGTATCAAAGCTTTTTGGATGATATTTTTATTCTGTGGAAGGGGAAGGAAGAAGATATTGCCCTATTCATGGAATATTTGAATCAAACTACATCATTTTTGAAATTTACTCATGAAGTGAATAAATTAGAAACAAGTTTTTTGGACATGAGGATCTCTAAGACTAAACAGGGTTTTAAATCGAATGTATATCAGAAACCGACATTTTGTAATGCTTACCTACATTATTTAAGCCACCACCCTAAAAAACAGAAAAAAAGTATAGTTAAAGGTCAGGCAATTAAGGTGGCTAGAATGACCTCAGAGAGTTAAGATGTAATAAAAGGGCTTGAAGTCTTAAAAAATATGTTTTTTAAGAGAGGGTACCCATCTAATATAGTTGAACCCATTATTGTGGAGGTTCTTGGTGAATGGAGGAAGAGATACAAGCCCTTACTGGGTAGTGCATGTACTATAGTTGGATCTAAGATGGATAGAACTGTTGATTGAATAGATAAAACAGGGAATGTGTTGGAACAGGACAACCTTATGAATTAAAATATTAGGAATTATAATCAGGCGTGCGTTATTCAACACAGCCCCCTGTCTAATGAGATCAAACAGATTTTATACAAAAACTGGGGTATATTCAAGGTAAATAATGAGGTATACAATAAGGTGGGGGAAAACCCATTTTTTCTATGAAGGTTGGCAGTAACATTAAATTAAGTCTGGAGAAAATTAGAGTGGATGGGATACATGACAGAGGTAATACTAAACCCTGTGGGCGTTGTTCTTAATGTGGGTATATTCTTCAGGTACCTTCGGTAACCTTAAAAAATAGAATTGGTAGTGTTACATATTTAAGGAAAAGGAACTGTTATACTAACAAGATAGTTTATATTGCATTGTATAACACCTGTGATGGATTTTATATTGGGAAAACAGAGAGAGCCCTGAAATGTAGAATATATGAGCATTTATATGAAATCAAACACCAAAAGGAAACCAACGCCCTCTACAGACATAGTCAGGTTTGCAGTGAACATACTGGCTTTAAATTTGCCATTGTGGATACAGTGAATCTGGATGTGGGGGGGGGGGGTTGGAAAAATCACCTATATAAAAAGGAATTCATGTGCAGCTTAGGTTGGCTGCAAACGTTTATCCTGGATTAAATGACCATATATCCATATTTTCAGTTTTAAAGGAAAGGGCTAATCAAATTAGATAGTGTATATAGCCCCTTTTTGAATGTAGGTTGAGTTTATTGACATTAGTATAACATATAAAATAAATACATAAAATATAACATATATATTTTAAATTGAATGCACTTTTATGTATAGTTTTGCTTAGATAACATTTTCTGTAAAACTATGAATTATGTGAATATATATGTAATATAATATGAAAAGTGTATAAACAAGTACATTAGGAGAATTTTATTTGATATATAGAAATTTTACTTTTAAATCTAACATTTTGGTACTTGGTGCTTTAAATGTTTAAATGTTGATTAATTAGTGTATTAATTGAATTGCAGTGTTTTGTGGGAGACTATTTAAATGTGGATTGTAATTTTGGGCAGTTGTTCTGATGAAGTCATTTTAACATGATGAAAGCGCTTAACATGGTTTACTTTGGATGATTTTATTTTTTTATTATATTAAAAAAACAGTATCTACAGTTCCTTGGTGCTTTTTTTCTTTGGTTTATAGTTTATCTTGCACCAATACACTTTACTTTTGGTTTTTGTTGTATCTTGCAGTGTGGGGACCTATGGATCATTTGGACTCTTCCAATACATCAGCCGAGGGGAACCCTGTACAGGCAGGGGAGATCAGCGACCTGAAAAGGGAAGTTGCGGAGTTGAGAGGAGAAATTTCAAAATTATTGGAACTATTTTCCACTTATGGGACACAAGCTGGCTGTTTTAGAAGCTCTGACACGGTTGCTGGCAGTGAACTATGGAATGGCGATACATGTGCTACAGAGGAAACCCCCATTCTTTCTGAAGGAGAAGTCCTTGAGCAAAGAAAATGCCATGACGTCACTATGGCTGCTTTAGTTCATCATGGCAGCCGTAACATGCCAGGAGAGCATGTTAATCTACAAGGAAAAAGTTGTTTTAACATTCGGCAGATGCAGTCTGTATCTGTAGCTAACGGAGCCGTTTATCATGGTGAGGATGTTGAAGTTATCGAGGTCGAGGACAGCACAGTGGCAGGGAGTTCTTTTGGGACAATTAAAAAAGGTACTGTAAATTTTAAAGCTTTGCAAGCTGTTCCTTTGGGAACTGCAGAGCCTAATAGTGTTTCTCATGTCAGTGGAACGAGCCAATCTTTGACATCAGAGCCTGGCTTGTCTAAAAAAGTATGACAATTTACTGAAAAAGAATTACAACTTTCAGGAAATGAAAAATGTTTGTAATGAGAAAAGAAATAATGTGAATTCTTCTATTCCCATTTATAATTCTTTGAAGGATTTCATTTTTGCTTTTGAAAAGAAATTGTATAAATATAAAACATTGCAAATTGAAATGATGTATTTCAATGAATGTATCCTTTTGAAAATTGTACCCCAAGGTTTATGTGTTTTTAAATTCCATTTTGGTATATATTATGACACTGATATTATTACTGATTTTGGGAATTTGTTTGACAAATGGGGTTTGGAATTATTAGAAAAAGTAGTTTTTTACCAGGAACAAATGCAAGTTGTATTGGAAAATGAGTTGGATAAAATGAACAAAGATATACTAGATGATTTACTGTTCCAACAATATGAAGGGCTGTATGATAAAGTAATTAAAAGGGTAGAGAACAAATGCAATGGACAGTTCTATAAGAACAAAACGTAAACTGAATAGAGATGTAAGACAGTATGAACTTCATGAGGTCTATCCCATTAATAAAATTTATATAGAAAGAAATGTGGATGTGAAGGAAAATGAAAAAACTCACTTCGATTTGGTTCAGGGCGATATATATGATGGTGATGAAGGGGTTGATGATTATGTGAGTATAGATGGTAACAATGAATCCAATATGGGGGATTTTCAAGTTCTTGGTGAATGGGGGAAGAGATACAAGCCCTTACTGGGTAGTGCATGTACTATAGTTGGATCTAAGATGGATAGAACTGTTGATGGAATGGATACAACAGGGAATGTGTTGGAACAGGACAGCCTTATGAATTCAAATATTAGGAATTATAATCAGGCATGTGTTATTCAACACAGCCCCCTGTCTAATCACATCAAACAGATTTTATACAAAAACTGGGGTATATTCAAAGTAAATAATGAGGTATACAATAAGGTGGGGGAAAACCCATTTTTTCTATGAAGGTTGGCAGTAACATTAAATTAAGCTTGGAGAAAATTAGAGTGGATGGGATACATGACAGAGGCAATACTAAAGCCTGTGGGCATTGTTCTTATTGTGGGTATATTCTTCAGGTAGCTTTGCTAACCTTAAAAAATAGAATTGGTAGTGTTATATATTTAAGGAAAGGGAACTGTTATACTAACAAGATAGTTTATACTGCATTGTGTAACACCTGTGATGGATTTTATATTGGGAAAACAGAAAGAGCCCTGAAATGTAGAATATATGAGCATGTATATGAAATCAAACACCAAAAGGAAACCAACGCCCTCTACAGACATAGTCAGGTTTGCAGTGAACATACTGGCTTTAAATTTGCCATTGTGGATACACTGAATCTGGATGTGGCGGGTGGAGATTGGAAAAATCACCTATATAAAAAGGATTTAAAGTGGCAGCTTAGGTTGGCTGCAAACTTTTACCCTGGATTAAATGACCATATATCCATATTTTCAGTTCTAAAGGAAAGGGCTAATCAAATTATATAGTGTATATAGCCCCTTTTTGAATGTAGGTTGAGTTTATTGACAGTAGTATAACATATAAAATAAATGCATAAAATATAACATATATATTTTAAATTGAATGTACTTTTATATATAGTTTTGCTTAGATAAAATTTTCTGTAAAACTATGAATTATGTGAATATATATGTAATACAATATGAAAAGTGTATAAACAAGTACATTAGAATTTTATTTGATATATAGAAATTTTACTTTTAAATCTAACATTTTGGTACTTGGTGCTTTAAATGTTTAAATGTTGATTAATTAGTGTATTAATTGAATTGCAGTGTTTTGTGGGAGACTATTTAAATGTGGGTTGTAATTTTGAGCAGTTGTTCTAATGAAGTCATTTTAACATGATGAAAGCACTTAACATGGTTTCCTTTGGATGATTTTATTTTTTTATTATATTAAAAAACAGTATCTGTGGTTCCTTGGTGCTTTTTTTCTTTGGTTTATAGTTTATCTTGCACCAATACACTTTACTTTTGGTTTATATCACTTTCAAAGGCCAGAAAGCCAACGTTTTGCGTGTCATCACTCTCATCTTCAAGAGTGCTGTTAAACAGTGGATTAACACTCTCGCTCACCTTTAAAATAAAGTCATTCACAGTTGACTCAGTCCATCTGTTCTTAATGGTGGGGTTGTACGCTACCTCAATGTTATCAACTCCTGTTGCCATGATCCTGGCATTGTTGGTAAAAAACAGCAAAGATACAATAAAAGTAAAACAAAGCAATGATATCCAGGTGCCTCCTCAAGAAAGAAAAAACAATCCAATAATATAAACGAACAGGCAGAAGCAAAGCTCCACTTCTCCAAAATGTTTAATGGTACCAAACACAAACACAAGCGCTTTCACTGACTGCTTCTTCAGGTGTAAATAAAAAGGTATAAGGACACCATATTTCTATTCTTAATTATTGTCACATGACCTGTCATTAAACTTTAAAAAGCACTTCAATAAAAGTGATAAAAACATAATAAAAACACATAAAAATATATACATAACACAAAAATATATGTGAGTTGTGAAAGTTCCTAGTCGAGTTTTCAGGATGGGTCTCAGAGGGACATGGTCATTCAGACTATGACCTGTGTCCGCCCTTAACCTTACAATCCATTCCGCCTCAAGTCCTTCCATTCTGGTTTTAATGTCTCCTCCTCTTAAGTTTACCATGCATCTCCCCAATACCATAAACTGTGAGTTGTACGGTAGAATGCTTTCTAATGTTGGGAATTTCGGGGGAGCTTATGAGAGGCTGTGAGCAGTGATTAGTTGTAAATAAGTGATTTAGTTTGGGAAATTGAAACAGTTTAGTTGTTTTAATGTCAGGCATTGATGTGTTTTCTAAGAAATATTGGAAATGACTTTAGCTTTTTTTATAGTAGCATTTATTTATTTATTTATTTGTAAGCACATTTACTTACTTATTTATATTTGTTTGCCGGGATAATGCACTTATCAGTAGTGACCAATTCCAGCCTCACCCCAGGTGAAATACAAAACATTTCACAAAAAAAAATATACAGAAATGTAGGCAATAACAAAGTAGTTCAGGCTAGTTACATAGAAAAATTGTACTTATACAGCCTAGTGAACAATCAGAATGTAATGTACAATCAAGCAGAATATAATGTGCAATATATGCATTAGGATACATGGCATAAGGCCAGTCTAGATTTATACATAGTGCAGATATTTGTCACAACAGGGAGAGCATACAGTAGCGCTGGAAGAAGGTAGGTTGATGCTAAGGTAGATCTTGCAGTATCTGTCAAATATTGCTTGGCCCTGTAGAGGGAGCCAAGATTTTTGAAGAATTGTATTAATGGCTTGTAGTATATGATTGTCAGACCTAAGGTTGTCATCAATTAGGGTTCCTGACAGCCCGGAATATTGTGTCAGCCTTGTAATGAGCAGGAACCACTTGATCAAGATTTATAGGTTCATAGGTTCATAGTTAAGTACTAGGCTATCTGCCCGAGGGCATCTATAAGCCTAGTCAGAATGTGTTGGCTTTCGCCACCCCCTTAGATTAGTTCCCTATGCCTCGGTCCAGCAGAGCCATTAGTTCCCTGTGCCTCTGTCCAGCAGAGCCACTGCAGTGATCCCCAGGGTAAATTTTCTGTTTCCCACCCACTCATTAAGGTTTCTCTTGAAGAGTGTTAGTGAGGGGCTCTGCCTAATGTAGATTGGAATCCTGTTTCAAAGCATGGGGAGTCTCTGGGACAGGAATCTATCCCTCCGGCACATCCTATTTGTCATTGTGGTGAGGTTTAGATCCCTAGAGCGTGTGCCTCTTGGGGATTTGTTTTTTTTAGGTGGAGCATGTCCATCAATTCTGGTTTGGACATGGCCTTGTATGTCAGGCAGATATCACCTCTGAGTAAGTGGTATGCAACTGAGTACAAGCTGGAGTTTCTTCATTCAGGCTGCATAGGGCATATGTTTGAGCCCAGTAATCCTCTTGGTGAGGTACTTCTGTGGTCTTTTCAGCTGTTGCAGGTGTCTTGTAAGGTACATCCCAAATGGGGCATTGTACTCTATGATGGGTCTAATGAGTGATAAGTAGAGGGGCACAATAACCTCTTTTGTTCTAGATGCGAACCCTTTTGTGATTAGGTGGGCCACATAGAAGGATTTTCTAACCACCTTGGCAATATGATTATCAAATGAGAGATTACTATCTACTTGGGTCCCCAGATCCCTTATTACATTTTCTGTATTTAGGGGACTACCATGTATGTGGTAGTTCACGGGTACTTTGTTTTTTCCAAAGATGTTGACTATGCACTTTTTGGCATTTAGCTTGAGGCCATGATTTTGACACCAGGTATCCGTCTCAGTGAGACCCTTCTGGAGGATGTCTGTATCAGCTGGAGAGTTAATTATGGCCCCCAGTTTGCAGTCGTCTGTGAACTTGGTCAGCAATAGTCTTCCTGTGCTTGTCTGTACCTCTGAGAGGTATATACTGAACAGGAGGGGTCCCAGGACTGAGCCCTGGGGGATGCCACTTGTAACTGGTTTAGAGTCAGACCTAGAGCCTGCAACTCTCAACATGTGGGTTCTATACATGAGCCAATTGGCAACCCATCTCTTGACGTACGGGTTTATGTTCAGGCTGGTGAGATTGTCTATAATACCAGAATGGGGAATGGTGTTGAAAGCCTTTGCAAGATCTAGTAGGCTGTGTGGACCTCCTTTCCCTCATCTAAGCCTTGGTAGCTGTCTCAAAGAAGTCCACCAGGTTTAGGAGGCATGATTTTCCCTTACCAAAGCCAAAATGGGTAGGGACCAATGTTTGAAGGTTCCCAATGTCTCTATTAATAAATTCCATGATGATGCACTCAATAGCCTTGCAGACCGGGCTACTCAGGCTCATGGGGTGATAGTTCCCGGGGTCCGTTGTGGCTCCAACTTTGTGGAGTGGGATAATGGTTGCTGTGCACCACTCTATGGGTACTTAGCCTGTAGAGAGGCTGAGTTTGAACAGTGTGTTTAGGTGAGGGGTTTGTTCATTTTGGAGCTCATGTAAGACACAGCCTGGGACATCATCTGGTCCCATTGAAGCTGTGTTTTGGCTTTGGATAGGGCTGTTTTAACCTGTGTGTCAGTGATTGCCGGAGCAATACATTCTTCTGGTATGGTTATGGGCCCTTTAGGGGGTGAGAGAGGGGTGAAGTTTTCACTAAACCTGTCTGCCAGAATGTTGTCAATATCAGTCGGTTCAGTGAATTTTGTGCCATTCTGCACTAACCCAGAGCATATCTGAGAGTTTCCACTTAAGTTCTTGACATAGCTAAAGAACGCTTTGTGGTTATCTTTGGAGTCCTTGGCAATTTTTCTTTTGAAGCTAGCCTTGGATGATTTTATGAGGGATCATAGTTTCTTGCTGATACTAATCAGGGATGTCTTTCCTTCTTGGGATTTTACTCTTTTCTGCACTAGTTTCCTCCTTCTATTGTATAGCTTGTTTATGGCAGGGGTCCACCAGACTGGTTTCCTTTTCCTGGAGGAGTGAGTCTTGGTTTTGCTTGGGATAGCACGATCCATGCATTCTTGCAGGTGCTCACAGAGTGCCTTTGTAAGGGATTCAGCAGCTTGGACAGCATTGTCCTTTAGTATGGGGGCTGTGAACCTTTCCACCTCGGTCTTAAGTAACATGAACTTTGCTTTTGAAAAGCAAATTTATATATAGTTTTCTTAATATATATTTATATGCAGTTTTCTTTTGCTTACTGTTTTGGTTATTGTGTTGTATAAGGTGATGTGAAATGTATGCTTCTAGTTAAGGAATTGTTTTTTTGGGAGGTGAAAGAATAAGTTTGGTTTTAGTGGAGATGAGAAATAATTAAGAGTTTTTAAGTCAAGATTCAATGGTAATGAAGAAGTCTTAGTTGATCTCCTGAAGTTTAGTTATGGAAGGGCAGAGCAGATAAGAGTTGAATCATCAGCATATTGTGTACAAGTGACAAGTCTGGTGGTGGTGGTGTGAAGTTTATTTGTGAAAATGTTAAATAGAGGAGGGCCAAGTATAACCGTTGAATAAGCGGTTTCTTATCTTTACAAGACTAAACATTGGCTCCATGGGGCCTAGCTGTATTCCAGCTGTCTATAAACACAAGCACCATATAGCCCATCTTCTCTTAGACTTATTTAACCCTAGCCTTGCCACAAACTCTGTACCTGAAATTTGGAGAAAAAAACATAGTTGTCCTCCTCTACAAGAGTGACCCCACAAAAAAAGCAGTAACTTAAAGCCTCTCATTTGCACTAACATCATCCATAATGTTACAAAATGTATTATCTCTGAACTAATTAACAATGACATAAGTGACCTCCAGATCCTCAGTCCCAATCAATCTGGATTTATTAAGGGTGGGTCTTGCTTACTTAACCTAGTTGACTGTTTTGACAAGTTCACAGAAGCTTTAGAAAATTGCCAAACTGTCCATACTGCCTACCTCTACCATGCTAGATCATTTGACACCATTACACACATAGCATTATAAGCAAACTCTTTAGTCTCACTGCTAACACTTACATTGTCTGCTGGATAGCTAACTGCTTTACAGACTGAACTCAGATAGTCCATGTTAGAGGTGTCTCCTCTAGTCATAGAAACATTACTAGCAGTGACCCATGGGGTTCAGTCTTGGGTCCCCTCCTGTTTGACATTTACTTCACAAAAGTACAACTTAGGTATCCTAAGTCCATGTGCAACCCATTCTGTGGATAACTGAAAACTGGGTGCTGTTATCAACTCACAACATGGTACCCAAAATCTCCAGCACCACCTAGATTACACCTGCATTGGGTGTGCTAAAATCATGGGTTTACCCTGAATGCTAAGAAGTGTAGTATATTTAGCCCGTTATAGAATACAGTCCCCCCTTGCAAATGTACCTCTCTATGCACTCATACAATTTAAAGCAACTCCAAATATTCCTAACTAGAACATGCTCTGATTTTAGCTGTATAAGTTAGTCTGACAGACAAAAATCTCTATCTCTCTACTAAGCCTCTCAGAAGCTCCTTATATTTGATCTTTGCCCACCATTTTGTGTTATAAAAGACCCCTTAGTTTTCACCGTACTTCACCTTCATAGATCAAATAACTCACCTGCCGCTTACTCCAAGGACATACATCTCCACTATAAGATCAGTAATAACCTACTGGTATGACAGGTTTCTTACTCAAAGCATCCCTCATCTTTGAAACAGACTTCCCCTGCACATCAGAGTTTCTCCCTGAAAACATTTAAAGCAAACCTTGATGATGGGATTGGTAATTATATGTTCATTTGGATCTACTTTAAATAATCGAATTACCACTTTGTCAAATCACAGAAGATCAAGACCATGTTGCAGAAAACTTAATTCAGTGAAATCCCAGAGCATTGTATTTTGCTATCGGGAAACTAACTACTTGGCCACCAATAAACAAAATACAAACCAAAGCGAATTAAACCCACCAAAGTGGGGGGCCATGCCCCCCACACCCTCTAACTAAATATACCAACTCCGAAATCACACTACAGTTGAGAAAAGGGCAAAGTTCACCATGGTAGCCAAGTGGTTAGTCTCCCGGTGGCAAAATACAATGTTCCGGGAGTTCGTTGAATTAAGTTTTTGGCAACGTGGTCTCGATGTACTGCGATTCAACAAAGTGGTAATTTGATTATTTAAAATAGATCTGTTCATTTGTGGCATTAATACTGAAGGTCTCATATAGAGAAAGAACTAATATATCATTAAGGATAATGTTACTAAGGTTCTGAATGGCTATCCAGCCTTACCCATAGTATAAACCTATGAACTTGTGTTGTAATTTTCTTATTTGTATAAATATCTGAAAACTACACAATGTAGATAGAGTTGCCTGGTATCAGATAAAAGCTCACATCTGGATGAATAAAATGCTCTGATTGCATGTGTGTAACTTGAGTGGTTATTAAAGCAAAGCAAGTTATTTACAAAGCATTAAAAAAATATCATTCAGTGGATTGACATAGCAGAGGTGCTGCAAATGGAACACCTGACCCAAATGCCAATACATAAATGTTACAAGATGTCAATTAAATGACCATGATGCTTTAACAGACAGCTTCTCTGACTGTCAGACTGTCTTGTTTTATTTAAAGGTAAGCTAAACTACCTATTTATGATAAGACCAGACTGACAGTTTACAAGCTGCCCAAAAGTGATTATAATTGTGGTTATAATGACATTTTAAACTTTTTAAAAAATATGACAGTTTACAAGCTGCCATCGTATAATTACCATTGAAATTGCTTATACACAGGAGTACATACAGTTGCTCTGCCCAAAGTGCCAAATTTCCTCGCTACGGTTCTGTTATCATTTACTATGTTTATTGTGAGTTATAAAATCAATTTTAATACTTGGGCTATAATTGACATTATCACTGTACAAATTAATTTGTTCAATACAAATTCATTTTACAAATGTAAAAATGAATTTGATTTGAACAGTTTGCTGTTTATACTTTTTTTCTAGAGAAATTAACATTTATTTGTATTGAATTTATTACATGGTTTTGTGAAAAAGCTAAGGATGCAACCACTGAAAGTTTAGAGCTAAACTATCAGAAGATCTAGTGCATGCAATGAGTTAAGGATAATGGATCTCTGAAAGATGGCAGATTAAAAGGTGAGAAAAGATTTCAAGAGTGACTTGGGGTAAAAGAAAATTGGTTTGGAAACAATTCAGAAGCAAAAACAAAATAACCTATTAGCATTAAAAGTCAGAATTATGAATTCTGAGATCCCAGCATTAGGAATGAATTATAAAGGATAGTTCTCAAAGCACAGCACGGTACATTTATAATTGGAGATACCCACAGTTACTTTTATATATTTTCTCCCTCTCTCCGCACCCTACACAGAATGGATTCTTCACATGTGAAGAATAGAAGTATGTGACTGTAGAATAAGACATTAAGTGGCTCATTCAGTCTTCCCATCACCAACCCACTAAATTAGCCTCTTCAGTTTAACAAACTAAACTGCCATACATGAATCCTTTATATTTATCAAAGGCTTACAGTTAATGCTTTAATAATGTGATATATTTCATGGTTACTCCCCTTCCGTGATCTAATTATTTTCTCTGGCTGATTTTAAATCCACACATTGTAACACAGTACCCCATAATGACACAGACACATGAAGAAGGTGGTACAGAGGGGCAAACTCCTCCCCATCCTTACTCATGTGTGTTAAACCTAACCTAACCCTAACCCTTTCCCACATCCCAACCCTACACATTAGGGTACTAAACACCCTTTCCCTAATAGTACATATAGGTGTATGTCTGTAAGTGGTCAGGGCTTTTTTTTTCTTTTTGTTTCACTGAACACAAAAGGAAACTTTTTTTTACTTTTTTGATCAGTGTAGCAATTTAAGAAAATAGCATTTTGACTAAAAGTAAGGATAACTATTTTATTGCATTAAATGTATATCAACGAACTGTGTACACGAGAAATAGTAATATAATGTATATATTCTTACATACATATATGCAAACTCCAACTGAGATAAACTAGCATCTTCACTGTGTAATGCCTTAAACTTCCTGTAGGAGAGGCCCATGGGATATAAGCAAATGAACATTTAAGGACATACAGGTGTTTCAGCTGTATGGCTTCCAAATACCCATGACTTCACTTTTTAAGTCTTTACTGGTGCATTAAGGCCAATAAAGTCAAAATTCCACTAGCAGTAGAAATGCCATTTTTTAACAAGATAAATAATAACTTATGGCATAGGCAATCATACATTTATATAAATGACAACAAACTATATTGATATAATCCCAGCTGCAAGCATTTCACATCACAAACCATACTGACATAATCCTAGTTGCAAACATTATACATCACTTATAATCTACCCAATCATTATCAGTCAAACATTACATTAAATGTATCATGGGAATTTCCTGAGTGTATTATTTTATCTGTGCAAGTTTTCTAAGTATGTATATACATGCACCTGTATAATGAATCTCTTAAAATTAACTTGCTTATTCTTCTATTTAGCTTATACAATGTACACTAATTGTTCATTTTTTGTTACATGTAATGTATTTTTGGAGCTTTTCTCCCCAGGCCTCCACTGAAAATGGGCTCCTAACAGCCCAGTGGACCATCCTGTTAAACAACTGCCAATAAATAAATAAATAAATAAATAAAATACATAGCTCATTCAAGCCCTGCCTTCTTTTAAACCTTATTCCTCCCCATATGTATTGTTCCCACAATTCCCATTTTCCTATGTAATTTGCTCCTACCCTTTTTTAAAGATCACAATTCTAGTTGCTTTATCCATATTATCATATTCACTACTTATAGTAACAGTTGGTATAGACTTTGATTTCCATTTTCTAGTAAGTCCTTTTTTGGCAATCACCATAATTAGATTCAGCAAAGCCTTAATATGTCTAGGCAATTCTGATTCTGTATCATAGCTCAGAAAAATCATTCCCTAGTTACACCAACTTGCTTACCCAGTATCTCTGACAGAGAAGTCTTCAGGGAATCTTTAAAGTCGGCCAACTCATTACACTCCCAGAAAATATGTTCCCAATTATCTCGCTCTTCCCCATCACACCTCCAACATTTGCTGTCTACCTGAGGAAAAATTCTCTGGAGTCTATGTGGAGTATAAAATATCTATATAAACATTTCCAAGCAACATTTCTAAATCTTCTAGATCTTGTTGCATATTTGGGAGACATACATATATTCTCCCATTGTTTCTTTGTGAATTGCTTATCCAATCTTTCTTCCCAATCCTTTCTAACCTCCTCTGATTGATTCTTATAGTTATCATGCAATATTTTATATGCTCTACTAATTATTCCTTTTTTAATGGCAGCTTCTCTTCTAGATTCTACCAAAAACTCTACCAGTGCAGGTCTTTCATTCAGGATCCCCCCATTTCTTTCTCTTTGCCTGTACTCTGATATCAGTTCTTGACAGGGAAGACAATCTCTAACCTGCAGTCCAAATACATTCTTGGCATCTTCCCATTCTATTACCTTTCCCTCTCTAGTTATTTGCTCCCAGTACTTTGGTTCCTTTGCCAGTTTTCTCCAATAAATTCCAGCCCCCTCTTGCATGTTGTCTGAATCCTTAATTGCAGTCATCTCTATCGGCAGAATCTCCTTTCACCACTCCTGTTTTGGCTTAGTTCTTAGAATACTTTCTGCTGCTTTATGAATATAATATTCTATATGATTATTGTTATTCTCCTTAAAGATCTGAATCCAAAATCCCAGTCTCTCCTTGTTTCTTGAGCTTGCCCCCTGTTTCATCATCATCCTTTTCTACTTTGTATTATAGGTTTCTGCTTGTGCTATAATTAGGAGCCTTATCTGTGTAGTTCTGATATACCCCTTCAAATAGGGTAATTCCAAACTGACTTGTTCTAATGGAAGAATTAGCTTATCCCACTTGACTTTTGCCGTCTTCTACTCCCAGATAAAATCCTTCAACTCTTTATTAATTGCTATCCACAACTTCTCCTCTGGTTGATAAAAATATGTCTGACCTGTGTATAACACTAAAGGGATTAAAAACATTTTAACTGCTTGTATCTTACTATCCATATCCATATAACAGAGCTTCCAATTTCTCAGTTTTGATATTATCTTTCATTAAGTCTCTTCCCACATATCCTAAGCTGCCACGCAAGAATAATTTTTAATCCATACTCCTAAATACTTCATTTTAACATGTCCCCATAAATATGGATATTGCTGAACCAATTCGTGTGTAGGTACATATTTTACCACTATTGCCTTTGTTTTAGCTTCATTAATTTTGTATCCCAAAACGATTTGAAACTGTCTCAAAATGTTCCACAACACTGTAATGTCCTTTTTTGGTATTGTCAGGTATAAAATGATATCAT
This sequence comes from Protopterus annectens, assembly GCF_019279795.1. Lineage (NCBI taxonomy): Eukaryota > Metazoa > Chordata > Ceratodontiformes > Protopteridae > Protopterus > Protopterus annectens. The sequence continues at coordinate 61,266,835 of NC_056744.1, read as the reverse complement.
CTGCAAACAAAGCCAGCTTTTCCTGACCACCATGCTAATTATATCTTTGAATTTTTGGGTACTTTATTTTCTTTCCCAATAGTTCTAAATATAATGCAAATAACAAAGGGAAAACAAGACACCCCTTCCTGGTTCCTCTGCTCAAGCAGAAATGATCAGAGAGGTCCCCGGCTACTTTAATTTTCTTCTCCAATCCCTCATATATCCTCGTAATCAACCTTATAATTTTGTCAGGAAATGCAAATGCTTCCATTGCGCTGCTCCAAAAGTCCCAGCTTACTCTCTCAAATTCTTTCTCTGCATCAAGACCCACCAGCAAAATGGTATTTTCTTAGATTCTGCTTTGCTCTGTATCATCAATGTCCTGTGCATATTGTCAAATGCATGGTGCAGTGGTGCAGCAGATGCATTGTCACATCACAGCAAGAGGTTCTCTGGTTTGATTCTTGGCTGGGGTGCCTTCTGTGCAGAGTCTGCGTGTCTTCCCTGCATTCGTGTGGGTCTCCTCTGGGTGCTCTGGTTTGCTCCCACCTTACAAAGGCATGCATCTGGAGCATTTCTCCCCAGGTCTCTGCTGAAAACTGTCTTTGTTCCAAGTCAGACTTTCCCAGTTAACAAATGTTAAATAAATAATAAATGTTTGCCTCCCCTCCAGAAAATCACACTGATCCATGTCAATCAGTTATGGCATCACATTTGCCATTCTTTTAGGTATTCTAGACATAAACGCTTTATAATCATGGTTTAGTATTGAAATGGGCCTGTGAAGCTGGATTTAATGGATCTTTACCCTCTTTAGGTATTACAGCTTCCACTGCTTTCTTCCAGGTTGTTGGTACTTCTCCTCCCCTTAAAATACTGTTAAACAAAACCTTCTAGATCTTTATCAGTTTTTCCTTCCTAGCTTCCATACTTCCGCAGGAATACCATCTATTCCTGGGGACTTTCCTGTGGATTGGTTATACATCACCATTTTTATCTCATCTCCTCCTATCCTAACTGTTAGTAATTGAGCCTCATCTACCTCTAAACTTGGCATATTTAATTCTTCTGTAAACATTTCCATTTGTACCTTTTCTTGGTTTCCATATTTCTCTGCTTTATAGAGACTTTCATATAATTTCCAAAATATTTCTAGTACCTCTACATGATCTCTTGTTACCTTCCTTGTTACAGGCTCCCTAAGCTTCATGACAGACCTTTCTACTTTCTGTTGCCTGCGTCATTGTGCTAAAAGTTTTTGTACTGTAGAGTTATTATAAAAATTAGTTGCTTAACAGCAATCTTTCCCATGCATATTATCGAGCTAATCCCTTATTTTCTGTTTTGCATTCTGCAGTTGCTCCTCTTCTTCTTCTGTGAGATTCCCCCTATTCTGCAACACTTTAACATTTGTCAGTCCCTCTAAATAATTCTTCTTACTTACTTCTTAGCAATATCTCCCATTCTTTTATTTCCACACTATTTTTAAACTCCACTTTAATTTTATCCCACTCCCTAGCTATATTTTCAGAAGAAATTTCTTTCTTCCCTAATACCTACTGAATAATTTCAACTACCCATTCCTTAAATTCCTCTCTTTTCAACATATAGGTGGAAAAGCACCAGTGTCTGGTTTTTATTTCGTTACTCTATATTTTTATTTTAGTTATTATTATTTCCCTTCTAGCTTCTATACTTCCACAGGAATACCATCTATTCCTGGGGACTTTCCTGTGGATTGGTTATACGTCATCATTTTTATCTGATCTGAAAGAGTTATTGGGTGAGTATCAAGACATTCAATTAAATGCACATGTAACTCTGAAATGTAAATTCTTTCTAGCCTAGCACAGTTTTTACATCTTAGGGAATAATATGTAAATTCACTCCAAACTCCTAATACTGAATTCACATTTTCCATGTCAAATATTTTATAAATTTCTTCAAAAATCTACTCTCCTTTGTTATACTTTCCCCTTCTGAGCCCCCAGACACATCTTCACTGCTGAAAATCAAATTCCAGTCCCCGTCTATGAATAATATTCTTTACTGAAAGCTTATTATTTCTCCCAGAATTTTTGCAAGCTCCATTATAGCAGTTTTAGGTGGAATATAAATACATGCCAGTGTAATCCTCCTCCCTTGCCACTAGCCCCTTAGTACTACAAATCTACCATTATTATCTTTTTTATCCTCTTCTATCATTATTGGAGCTCCTCTTGCAATTAATATAAGTACTCATATTTTCCTTTGTCCCAGGTATTCCACTGAATAGTCATCCTGAAAGCCTTTCTTTATCAAATTCACATGTTCATTTCTTTCTGTGTGTGTCTCCTATACCATAGCTATTTGCATTCTATATTTTTTTAAATATAGTTCACGCCTCTTTCTTTTTTTATATTTATCTGTGAGAACACTGATATTTAAAGACATTACAGAAAGTATCATTGTTTTAAAAAGTTATTATTCCCACCTTTTATGTATACCAGCTTTTTTGTTAAATGTCTAGTTCCAGCTTTTCTGTTACATGCATACACTGTTTGGCAGGTTGAACTTTTATACAGTTGTTTCTTGTCATACCCATTTGAGCCTATGTTACATCTTACAAAACATTTTATTTTATTGAAAGCCCTCAAACAAAAAACAAACACACCAACACCCCCTAAAACCGATTAACTTAATAATAACACACAAAGCTATGTACATCTTCAAATACTGAAGTTTTACCCTCCTAATAGTAACAAATGTCCCAAACTAACAGCCACACTCATAAACTTGATTTAACCTAAAAAAAGGGTTATCCATGCTAAGACGCGGCCCATGCTTCTACTAAGTGCTGTCTGGTTTTGTCTTATTTTTATAGTTCTAACAGCTGAGAAAACACCTGAATGCTTTCAAGAAACATTATCTTATATCCAATTTTTCTCTTTTTTTTCTAGCCAATTTTTTTATCAGATGGTAGTCAATTTCTCTTTATCAGATTGTCTCCATGGAGAGATGAGGACCAGATACAGAATTTCTACTAATCATACATTTATTTTCTAGAAAAAAGCCTTATAGTATTCAATATTCTTTTTTCATTTACTTGCTTTCACTTATAACTTGTTATTAGATCAAGCTAAGGGTCTTAATCCAGTCATTCCCCCATGCAAGAATGAAAAAAGCACATTCATTTTTCTTTTGTCATGCTGTTTTAATCAGACTTTTTTTACATTGCACTGCCTACATTTCTTAAAACAGAATAAGGTGAAAGAGAGAAGAAGGAGAAAAAAAGAAAAAAACAGGAGCACCTGTTTGCAATAGTATCCCCATTACCCTTAAAACAACTGCAAAACATTACTGTATAGCATGCAAAGAAAATCATAGACTATAAAATTGGTACTAGTAAGGAAAAAATTTTGTTTTACTTACAGTTAACTTTCTCCCTCCTTTTCCCTCTCCTAAATATTTTTCTAAACATTAATGACATGAAGTAGGGCATATACTTTCAATTCCCCTACAAGTCCAACAAAATCCAATATTTCAAGATTTTCTTGTTTTGTCATATTTCACAAATATAATTTTTGTTTTGTTATCCCACATTTGTCAGTTTCCAAGTTACTGGTGTTATTCCTGTTCATCTCCATCTCCCAGATCCTGTCTCTTCTTCATTTCCAACATGCTCTCAATTCTTCTTGTCAACTCTCATGCCCCCTTCCTTCTCTCCAGCATTTTACATTGAAACATTGGAAAAGATTTCACTGGCACAATCTCTCTGTGGTCTTTATTACCAGAAGAACAAGAAGCATAATCTTCTGCTGTTTCACATGTCACTTTTTGTTGGGCAAACTTTTATATTTCTTCCTTAGCATGTACTTCATCAAAAATTATTTTGTCCCTCCAAGGAAGAATATTTTGAAGATAACTGGGTACAGCAGTATGGCTCACATGCCTGCTTCTCTGCATTCACTGAATAGTGGAATAAATTTACTCCTCTTATTTCTGGTGTACGTAACCACAATGGATTTTGGTAGTGATTTGATCCTGAAGACACGTGAAATGCAATGTGATAGCATCGACAGTACTATTCATAATTTGGACAACGATCAATACACGACAGGTTTGTTGGATGGCAACACACATTTCAATGTTATCAACCCGAGTGATTCAATGAACGATTTGACAATTCATGACTGTATTGAGCAGATGTACCCAGATGCAACAGTGGATGTACACAATGTTGATATATGTTTTAGTTGTGGTACTGATGTTCTAGTTGATGCTGATAAGTGTGTACAGTTGAATATGAATGGGGAAACAAATGGACAAGGGAATTGTAATTTATTTTTTAATCCCAATATTATTGAGAATCATAAGGGCGATTTTAAATTATATAATTATAGTAATAAGTCCTTTGACAGAGATTGTGTAGAATTGTTTTCTAAGGGTTTTAGCTTTGTACCGAAAAAAAGAGGTAACATTGTCAACAGTATTATAGATCTGAAATTATTTACCCGTAAGTTAAATTTAAAAATATTGTACCAGAGTAACCCTTGGGGTTGTATTGAGAATGGTAGTAATAGACTATCTAAACCCAGCACTTACAACCCTCCTATGCATGACAGGATTGGTTTGTTTGAAAAAATGACGGAGAATGATATAAGAGAGGCCTTTATTGATTATAATAAGGATGTTAACAATGCCAGCAACTTAACGAAACAAGAAGAGGTCACCCTACGTAGGATTTTGTCCACCGAAAACATTAGAATTATGAAACCCGATAAGGGTAGTGGCATAGTAATAGTGGATAATAATGATTATATTTCTTACATGAATGCTATGTTGGTAGAAAATACATATAGTGAAATTAGTAGAAATGAGATCAACACTGCACATAAGAGGATTGACACCACACTTTTTGATATGTTATATCAGGGAGAAGTGGACGAACATGAATGGCGTTTTTTGCAAAATGAATTTCCGGTGATTAGTGGTATTTTTGGGATTCCCAAAATACACAAGGGTTTGGACAATTTGAACTTTAGACCAATAGTGGATGATAAAAGGAGTAAAACACATTTCATTAGTCAATTTTTAGATTACTATCTCAAACCAGGCATTGCATCTTTTTCACACATCTTGAGGGACTCCTGGGATTTTTTGAGTAAAATTAGCAATACTATATTTGAAGACAATGACACCTTTATTACTTTGGATGTATGCAATTTGTACACTGTTATACCCCATGATAAAGGATTGGAATGGTTGGAAGAACAATTATACTACACCAATATTTATGACCAGAATAAAATTAATGTTATAGTTAAATTAATGGGGATTGTACTTAATAATAATTTTATATTTTTTGATGGAGTATACTACAAACAGGACAGTGGTATTGCCATGGGAGCAGCGTGTGCTCCGGGTTTTGCTAATTTTGTTTTAACATATTGGGAGTTGAATTATGTATTTAATTCAGAATATTTTAAATATATTAAATTTTATGGGAGATTTTTAGACGATTTATTTATTATTTGGAATGGAGAAAGTGCAATATTAAATAGGTTTTTAGAATATCTTAATAATAGTATAACTTTTTTAAAATTCACACATGTGATTAGTAAGAAAAGTATTAGTTATTTGGACATCAATTTAACTTTTGATAATGTTAAGAAGAAGCTTGTGTCTAATATTTATAGGAAGCCCACATTCTCCAATTCGTACCTACATTTTGATAGTTGGCACCCTCACCACCAAAAAAAAGCAGTGGTTAAAGGCCAGATGGTGAGGGCAGCCAGAATGGTCAGTGAGGATGTGGATTTTGATCATGAAATTCAATTTATTATTAGCCTATTTTCAAATAGGGGATACCCACAGGACTTTTGTAATAATATAGCTAATGAAGTGAAATATAAGAGAAACAATGGCACATATAAGGCAATTTTACATAGTAACATGATGATTACCAGTGAAAGTCACCTCAGTCCAGCGGTGGACGTTGGAAAATTTATATGTAACAACGTTCCATTGTACATAACTACATATAATGGCATATCCTCGAGCATTATAAATATAATTAATAAGAATTGGAAATTTATAAGTACAGACAAATCACTTGAGGGAATGTTCACGGGCAGTGTTAAACATGTGTTTAGAAAGGACACCTCATTCAAAGATTTATTTGAAGGTTTGAATACTAATATTTATAACAGTTCACAAAAACCTAGGGGGAGTTTTAAATGCGGTAGATGTTCGACTTGTAAGTATTTAATTAACACTGAAGGAATGGTGATTGTAAATGGACATAATATTAGAATTAACTATCACATAAACTGTTACACTAAAAATGTTGTTTATATTGCTGTTTGTCAACAGTGTGAAGGTTTTTATGTTGGCAAAACTTGTAGACATTTTAGAGAGAGGGTTAAAGAACATCTACTGGATATTAGAAACAATAAATTAACAAATGCCCTGGCCAGACATATAAATCAATTTGGAAGTCACTCTTTTAAATTTTTCGGTGTTGTACACCAGAAGTTGGATATACAAGGCAAGTTTACTAAATACAATTTAGACTTGTCAGAAATGAGAGTGCAGATATTACTGAATGCTAACCAATATCCTGGACTTAATGAATACATAAGTATTAAGCCAATTTTATGGTTGAATAACATCAAGGGCAGTTAGTATGGCCTTGGTATTTTTATTGGTTTATGCAAATCTTTGCGTGATACATTGTATGTAATTGTTTCTATTAGGTATTTATTATTATTCTTTATGACCGTTGGTCCTGTCAAGACATTAGGGTACTTGTTATGCACACCATTTTTAATTCATTTTAGTGAGAGTTAGCTATATTTAGGACAAACTTTATTTATGATATAGGGTGCACATTAAGTGTACTTGACCTATAAAATCAATTTATGGTCATGTTTATATATACACATGGTGTACTGTTTATATGTTGTTTTATTATATTATATGTACATTACAATGTATAGTTGTTAGTTAATATTTTACTATTTATTTATTTATCTATACATCCAATTGTTATTTATTCAGTGTAACAGATGCTACAAGTTTTTAACACTTCATGTTTTTTACCACTTTATGGTTATACCATTTTATGATTTTATGATTTCTTTGTTTCCCCTTGTATTTATATTAATAATAATGTATACACACAGTAGAATTACACATAGTCTATTTATATGTTATTATTTACACAACATTTATCAGACATAATGGTCTTTTTTATATATTAACATATTACGTAACATCATAATCTACAACTTAAGATGTTTTTCACAAAAAGTACACACTTTGTGGCACTTTTTAATAGGTCGGGTTTATTGTAACTTAGTGCGTTCAGGTAACAATCTACATATTATTATATATATTAGCAAGTATATAGTTGTTTACATTAATTAGTTTTATTACTGGAGGGGTCGGGGGGGTTTGTTTGGGTATTTATATACAATTATCACACAGTTCAACCCAGTTACATTGCTGCTTTAAGATTTCAAAATGTTTGCATATGCACTTTATTGGTTAATAGGCTCATTAAGTATGTTTGTGCACATTATTTAAGATTTTTGGAGGTATTTTGTGATGTTCTGATGAAGTTCGTACAGCGGACGAAACCTAGGTCGACGTTTTTATGTTTGTGTTTTCATTGAATAAACTTGTTTGGAGCGTTTATGGGCCTGGAAGTTTTATTGGAGAGCAGCAGTTTATACACCTTTGTTACAGCAGCCCCTCGTCGGTTGTGGTTACTTTCTTCCTTATCAGTTTACAGTGTTGGTGTGTTCCAGTTTCCAAGTATTCCACTGAATAGTCATCCTGAAAGCCTTTCTTTATCAAATTCACATGTTCATTTCTTTCCGTGTGTGTCTCCTATACCATAGCTATTTGCATTCTATATTTTTTTAAATATAGTTCACGCCTCTTTCTTTTTTTGTATTTATCTGTGAGAACACTGATATTTAAAGACATTACAGAAAGTATCATTGTTTTAAAAAGTTATTATTCCCACCTTTTATGTATACCAGCTTTTTTGTTAAATGTCTAGTTCCAGCTTTTCTGTTACATGCATACACTGTTTGGCAGGTTGAACTTTTATACAGTTGTTTCTTGTCATACCCATTTGAGCCTATGTTACATCTTACAAAACATTTTATTTTATTGAAAGCCCTCAAACAAAAAACAAACACACCAACACCCCCTAAAACCGATTAACTTAATAATAACACACAAAGCTATGTACATCTTCAAATACTGAAGTTTTACCCTCCTAATAGTAACAAATGTCCCAAACTAACAGCCACACTCATAAACTTGATTTAACCTAAAAAGGGTTATCCATGCTAAGACGCGGCCCATGCTTCTACTAAGTGCTGTCTGGTTTTGTCTTATTTTTATAGTTCTAACAGCTGAGAAAACACCTGAATGCTTTCAAGAAACATTATCTTATATCCAATTTTTCTCTTTTTTTTCTAGCCAATTTTTTTATCAGATGGTAGTCAATTTCTCTTTATCAGATTGTCTCCATGGAGAGATGAGGACCAGATACAGAATTTCTACTAATCATACATTTATTTTCTAGAAAAAAGCCTTATAGTATTCAATATTCTTTTTTCATTTACTTGCTTTCACTTATAACTTGTTATTAGATCAAGCTAAGGGTCTTAATCCAGTCATTCCCCCATGCAAGAATGAAAAAAGCACATTCATTTTTCTTTTGTCATGCTGTTTTAATCAGACTTTTTTTACATTGCACTGCCTACATTTCTTAAAACAGAATAAGGTGAAAGAGAGAAGAAGGAGAAAAAAAGAAAAAAACAGGAGCACCTGTTTGCAATAGTATCCCCATTACCCTTAAAACAACTGCAAAACATTACTGTATAGCATGCAAAGAAAATCATAGACTATAAAATTGGTACTAGTAAGGAAAAAATTTTGTTTTACTTACAGTTAACTTTCTCCCTCCTTTTCCCCTCTCCTAAATATTTTTCTAAACATTAATGACATGAAGTAGGGCATATACTTTCAATTCCCCTACAAGTCCAACAAAATCCAATATTTCAAGATTTTCTTGTTTTGTCATATTTCACAAATATAATTTTTGTTTTGTTATCCCACATTTGTCAGTTTCCAAGTTACTGGTGTTATTCCTGTTCATCTCCATCTCCCAGATCCTGTCTCTTCTTCATTTCCAACATGCTCTCAATTCTTCTTGTCAACTCTCATGCCCCCTTCCTTCTCTCCAGCATTTTACATTGAAACATTGGAAAAGATTTCACTGGCACAATCTCTCTGTGGTCTTTATTACCAGAAGAACAAGAAGCATAATCTTCTGCTGTTTCACATGTCACTTTTTGTTGGGCAAACTTTTATATTTCTTCCTTAGCATGTACTTCATCAAAAATTATTTTGTCCCTCCAAGGAAGAATATTTTGAAGATAACTGGGTACAGCAGTATGGCTCACATGCCTGCTTCTCTGCATTCACTGAATAGTGGAATAAATTTACTCCTCTTATTTCTGGTGTACAATGAGTAATCATTCTCCACAAACACTCTGCTGTCTCCCATTTTTAGTAGTTTATCCTTCTGCCACAGTTTTGTCAGAATCAACTCCTGCTGGTAGGATTGCATGTTTTCTATTAAAGGTCTAGGTTGCTTTCTCATAGCCAGGTTTGGAGCATACACATGATGTTCCTTTTCAACTAACAAGTCCTGCTGTGGAATACCAGCCCAGTTGCTTATTGTGCTTTCATAAAATTAATACAGTCTGTTCCTTCCAGCTTCTCTGGTATAGCTGAAAATTTCAGGTTTTCCCTATGTGTGCTCTCCTCTAATTCTATTATTTTTTTGAAATATCTCTTTTTGAGTAGTCTCATATTCAGCCAGCCTTTTCTTTATTTTGACCTCTTATTTTTTTCAGTTTTATCACCTCATCTAAAAATCTGCTTAAAGCTTCTTCCATTTTTTTCAGCCTTTTGTTGTTTGAGTTGATATACTCCATCAGTGTTTCATTTATTTTATTTGTGTGTAGTTGTCTTATACTTTCCTCTAGGTTACTAGAAGTCATGTCTGGACCTTGCACTGTTTTGCGTTGAACAGCTGCAGCACTTTTCTCAGTCGTTTTTCCTCACTTTTGTAGCAGATTTTCTTTCAGGTCCTCTGTATTTCTTTTTTCCTTGCATCCAGTTAGTGCACTTACTAGCCAGTTACTGAAGTTTACCCAGAAACACAAAAGTCCACTGGCCTTCTCTGCTGAGTTTCTGTTTTCACACTGAGAAATCCTGAATTAAGCTGTTTCTCAATGTGCAGCCATCTTGGAAGTCTACAAATACCATGTTTTAACCTTTTCTGAGCTCATCAGTATAATATAAATGGATTGTTTGGTTATATGTTGGAAACTCAGAACCTGAGCCCAAGGTTGAGCTCCATGAACATTAAAATACCTGCAAAGTATCCCAAATAGCATCCAGTGCAATCGGTAAAAATGTCACTGAGACAAACCATTCAGTAGAAACTACAAGAAAGACTCATCTAAGTGAGAGTCCTCATTGTGTTGTACCTTAAATTTAAACCTCCTGTAGTGGAGGTCCACAAGATATATGGAAATGACCCTTAATTCAAAATTACCTAGCTGTATCTACATATTCCAACACACAAGGCTACAGAGAACAGCTACACAGTTTCTGGATGCCCATGACTTTTTTCACTTTGTAAGTCTTTACTGGTACATTAAGGCCAATAAAGCCAAACCCTGTTAGCTATATACATGCTAATTGACTTATGCTGTACTGACAAGCTCAGAAAAAATGCAAAATACGGCTGATATTGCTCAGCTCAGTTTCTCTTTTTAGCCATATCTGAGCTATTTCTCAAGATAATAGGGCTATATGGATACTAATGCCTTCTTTAAACAAATGTTGTTCACCACTTTGAACACTATCAGAGCTAAGGTAGGTTTTTGATCTGAGCCATTATGGCTCTATCTTAAATGAATAGTGGAAAGGGAATAAAGAAGTAAAATTTACATGAAGGTCTGTACCCCATTACATTGCCCATGTTTTACCAATAGTATTATGCTTGCTGTTTGAGAGAGATAAGGGAATGTTCCTGTTTTAAGCCAAAGTATTAACAATCTGTCTAGGTGGCACTGCAATGACACTATTACAGGCTATAAGGAATTCCGGGTGCAGACCCTTAGAACTAGGCAGGCCATAATGCAGGATGTATCAACGATGATTACTGATATTTGCTAAAGTAACTTCAGAGAAATGGAAATGTGAATTAAATACCTTCTGCTCAACTGATGTGGCATTTGTAAGGCTGTTTGAACCCAATAAACTGCATGTCTGCTGAAAAAGAGAGTTGCTAAATGATTTCATGTAGTTGCCAACTTGTTTCCATCATTTATACAAGTGGGTCTTACCTTTAACAATAATGTTAATTCCACAGACTCTTATAGGAATACCTCCCCAACAAAGTATTGCCTTTACTTCGTGTAATGGACCATGTTATTATAACTTTTTTACAGTAGCTTATGAGGTAGCAGACCTGCTTGCAGTTTTCCGGACTGTTACAAACAGTGTACCTCTTCTAAGCTGAAAAAGAAAGCTTTATGAATTTCAGCCATAATCCAAATGAAAGGTGTTCCCTTAATGCTTATCATTTAATAGGTTAAAATAGACTTTGTATGGGCAGCAAAATGTTTAATAAATATTCTAAGCCTATACTCCAGCTGCCTTGTGTATTTAACAATTGACCAGTTAGCAATAACCTGGATATGCCACAACTGATTCTGGTGTTGAATTTTGACTGTCCTTTCTTTAACTATATTACTATTCAGCTTTAGTGTTTTGGCCAAGGAATCATCAGAAACTTTACAATGGACACTTAGACTTCGGGCTAAAAATATTAACATCTTTATATGAAGATTTAGCCATGAGTTAAAACTATTTATATGTTCACCCTTAGCAGACACCAGCCTGGTTAACAATAGGATGATAAAGGACAAATTATTATTCCAGGGATAAAAATTCAAAGGGAGATTTTCCAGGGTGACTCTCTGTCACCACTGCTCTTCTGTCTTGCCCTTAAACCCATTAAGTTGTCTACTTAACAAATTAGGTCATGACTACAATGTGGCTCCTAGAAAACAACAAAGTATAAAGGCTTCTCATCTTCTTTTTTGTAGATGATTTAAAACTGTATAGTTCACCAGATGTAGAATTGAAAGCACAACTGCAAGCGGTCAAAACTTCTTCAGATGATATAAGAATGTCATTTGATCTTGATAAATGTGCAAAAGCAACCTTTAAAGCAGGAAAGCTGCAGCACCAAGAAAACATCAGTTTGGGACAAGAATGAGATATAAAAGGACTTGAACAAGAGGGTATGTATAAATATTTAGGAATTGATGAAGGATCAACAATAAAACATGAACAAATGTGAATAAAACTTACTAAGGAATATTTTAGAAGATGTAAATTAATATTGAAAACAGCATTGACATCTATAAACAAAGTCCAAGCTATAAACCAATTTGCTTTCCCTGTCCTAACTTACAGTTTTGGAGTGATTGATGGCCCCAAAACGTGTTGGATAGGTTGGTCAGGAAAACAAGAAGAAGGCTTCATGTTCATCAAATGATTTATAAAAATCAGTGCATATCAAGATTATATATTTCCCATTCTGAAGGAGGTATGGGCCTCCTCGAAATTGATTACATGTATAGATCTGTAATTATGGAAATGCATACATATCTGCTCACCTCACAAAACCCAAACATAGTGAAAGTTTTGAAACATGAGGAGAATAAGTCTAAAATGCTTAGTTTAACAGCAGCATATCAGCATTAAGCGGGAATGGAAATTAAACCAGAAGTACATAAAAATCAGGCAGCAACTGAATGTGCCAAAAAACAAAATAAAGAATATAAGGTGAAGGATAGATGAGAAGGCAAGAAATGTGGAAAATACATAAATATAGTTGCAACTTCGGGTCTATGTTAGAACATCGAAGTTTCAAAACTTCGAATGTTCTAATATCGATCCATATTCAACGAAAGCTGAAAATATCGAAGCAACAGAAAACCAAATTTTTTCCTAGGGAAAGAAGTCGGTTGTCCGTTTCTGTTGCTTCGGTATTTTCAGCGCTGTGGTGGAAAGTTACGGGTCGGATTCAAGTAAGTGTGCGACTGAGTGCGGGTTAGGTTAGTTAGGGTTAGGGTGCGGGTTAGGTATGTGTGCGATTGTTTGGACGTGAGGGTTAGGGCGGGTTAGGTGAGTTAGGGTTAGGGCACAGGTTAGGTATGTGTGCGATTGTGTGGACATGAGGGTTAGGGTGGGGTAGGTAAGTTAGGGTTAGGGCGCGAGTGAGGTGAGTGTGCAATAGTGACAGACCTTAGGGTTAGGGTTTGGGTTAAGGTAAGTGGATAGTTAGTGGTGTGTGTATAGTTTAGTGTAGGGTTAGGTGTAAGACTTTAGGTGTATGTGTGTGGATTGCTGTTTGTCTGGTTTGCTTGTGTTGTGTGTATGTGTTTTGGAACAGCAAATTTCTTCCCTAGGAAAAAATTTGCTGTTCTGTATGTTCGATGTTTTCAGCTTTCCCTGAATAGGGGTCGATATTAGAACATTCGAAGTTTTGAAACTTTGATGTTCTAATAAAGACCCGCAACTTCTTGGAGCAATGTCATGCTGATCAGGCTCAAACGTAGGAATGGTTAAGGAGAGGTGAATTTAAAACAAAAGACAGAAGGTTAATATTGGCGACCCAAGATAGTGGACTACGTACACTTTGGTTTACAAAGTCCATTGAACATGTGGGAGTAGGGTTGTGATATACTAATGACTTAAGGACTGTATTGTATATTGTATATTGTATCTGAAAGCCATAATAATATGGCAAGACTGTTGCACTGGGGATTGTGCAAACATTATAATATTGAAGTAGCTGAATAATATGGCAAGACTGTTGCACTGGGGATTGTGCAAACATTATAATATTGAAGTAGCTGAAAAATACTGGAAACATGAGACAGACAGCATCATAAAAAAAGATGGGATCATCCATTGCCAACATATCAAAAAATAGATGCAAAAAAAAAAACAGATATAGTAGTCCATGAAAAGACAACGAAAGTAGTAGTGATAACTGAAATTGCTGCTCCCAGTGACTACAGTGTCTTACGTACAGAGAGATACAAAGTCATAAAATACCAGTATTTTCAAGCAGAAACGAGGTCAGTGTGGAAGAAGGATACCTGGACAGCTCTAGTAGAAGTAGGAGTAACAGGTCTTGTAAAAAATAATTTACAATCATACTTAGATAGGTTACCGATACATGTAACTCTGTATGAACTTCAGAAGGAGTCATTACTGGGCACATTGTGGGTGCTGCAAAGAGCACTTTTCGCAAATATCAAGAATGAAACAATACTAGTTTCATGAACTTTCATCATACTTTGATTTAGGAATGTGGTCCATTCCCATCATGGTATTAGAAACCCAAAAGACTTTGAGAAATTAAAAAGAGATAAAAAGCCACTTAGTAATGATTCTTCAATAGCATTTGAAAAGCACTAGTCAGGTCTGTCAATACACACCCCTTCAAGAATGGCGTGATCACAGTCTGATCCAGATTTATGAATGACCACTGTATTGCACATTCAAGTAGTCTCTGATGGACAGCTTCATCCCAGTGAAGCTTTAACTTTTCCATAAGGACTATACTTTGATACTGTAGAAATGAAAGTCCTGGAAATTGTACAGGAATGGATTTAAAGTATGGCATCTTCATATTTTGGTCAAGATTCAGTGGAAGGCAAAATTCTCAAGTATCAGGAGCAGGGAATTTATTTAGTATTATTTACTTTCACTTGTTAACCAGGGTAGAACTCTGGTCCCAGTGGACCATTTTTAGACTAAACCCAAGAGAGTTTGTTTCTCACACTATAGCTGTTCAGAGTTGTCATCCATATTCCTTTACAATTAACTGTTCTGTTACTGAATTAACCAAGGTGAATTTTAATGAGGGGTATGTGAAACTGTGACAGAGCTGTAGCTTGCTTATCTAATGCCTAGTGCCATTCTTTGACCTAGCTCCTCTTCTCAACTCAAGTTAAGGGGCAAAAATTAGGTCTTATTCCCAGTTTGGTGGTCCGTACCTTTGTTACCCAATATGATGCAGCTCTTTAGTATCAGGAGAGCTAAGGCTGCACCCCTCAACTCTAAGCTGATGAGCAATAAAAGAAAGGCCCATTACCTGATCGGAAACTTCTTAACCGTAACTTGAGGAACAGCATCATTTGTTCCCTGTTCTCTGCCCCTTAACTCTAATTTGAGGAGCAAACAAAAAAAAGATCTGTTGTCAAGTTGCAGACCTCAAAAAGAAAAAAAATATTTAAGCTGCAAATACAAATGAATTGGACATTATAACAAGTGGTTTGTTGCAGTTACAATAACAAACACTAAGCTCTTCAGTGCTTAACCACTTCACCCTTCAGCCCTGACAACAGCAAATATAGACTGTAATTTACAATATTTGCAATTCAGTTCTGAATCATCAAAAACCTGCTGATCACATTCCCTAACACCTTGTGCCCTAGAAGTCTGTCCCCTACATCCCACCCATAGCTACACTTCTGACTGTAAAACACACAGTGCTGAAATGCTTGAACGGGACTAGACTTATACAACTGCAGTATTTTACATACAAGTATATGTCACTTGATCTAACGACAGAATATGTAAACACAAGTGATCTAACACACTTCACCTAGCCCACCACAAATCCAAAAACAGAAAAATATGTTTTTTGTAGGGGAGCAAACCTCCAGCATATATATAACAACTGTGGTGCTGCAGTAGCGTGGTCGCCTCACAGTAAGACGTCCTGTTCAATTCTCAGCTAAAGCATCTTCTGTGTTGAGACATGCGTGAATGGGCATACCTTCATTGAAGGTTGTGAGTCAGGGCTGGCAACTCGGTACGTAAACATCTACTGTCAATCATTAGCGGACCAGAGTTCCGCTGTGGCAATCCCTAACCGGTGAAAAGCCAAAAGATACAACAACATGGTTGCACTACAGTAGAAAAAACAGAAAAACACTAAAGTGCACCACCAACTTGCACATTACAGCACACCATGATAAAGCAAATTGAAAAATTACTTATAAAGCTATAAGTAAACATTAGTAATCAAAAAATCGTATTTCTTATTATCAGAGTTATAGCCAGTAAAATGTACTGTAACCAGTTTTAGACCAAATGCGATTAGATAATGTAATATACCAATTAAATAGAAACAATACATGTCCAGACGTACACACACACACACACACACACACACACACACACATATATATGGGTTTATGTCAGCTGATCAAAGTACACTTAATGGAATTATCAAAGTAACACACTTCAAAACAAATAAGTGATTTTTTACAGGGGAGTAAGCCCCCATACACCCTCACATTTGGGAACTCTATCCCTCGCATACCTGCTATCATTGCCAAGACTGCACAATATCACAAAAAGTGGAAAAATTCCCCAATCTCCAGGATTCAGCAATCTCAGACAAATACTGGACTTCTACAACCCTTTTTGAACTACATTTCATTCGATAGCTTTAATTCGAATGAAATGTATTCAAGCGAAGTGCAATGTGGAAGGTGATAGAGAGCATGTTTGATAACTTGCTGACAAAATGCTTAACTTCTTTGTGGAAACAACTGTGATACCCAAGAACTGGATGAGGATTCAGATGTACAATAACTATCCTAGAAAGGAGTCAGGTATTTACAGACTAGACAGCTTCACATACATCCCAGGCAAGGTGATGAAGAAGGTACTCTGGAGGTTACTTCTGGCCTTTAGTTGCAGCAATAGCAAGGTGATTCCTGAGTAATTTAGATCTGTATCAGAAATGTTTTGGTAACTCAAAATGACTTAGCTGTATCTACACATACCAACACAAAAGGCTACAGAAGAAGACTGAGAACTACCTAATCTGTCAGCTGCCTCAGCCTACCACCACCTTTCCTACATCTGTCCCAGTCAGATAAATTAATACATTTATCCACTACTCTCTTTATGAAAAAATGCTTCATTAAAACCAAATTTTAACTTGCAATCACAATTTGGAGACTGCGACCTTTATGATTTTTAGCTCACCTACTTTGCATTATCCCAGTAATTTTCTGGATACACTACATGTCCCATGTTTCCTTCTTGTCTTTGAAGGAGAATAGATGTGGCTCTTACAGCTTCTCCATAAAGGCTCTGCTGTCCATCTACTTCACTGTCCTAATATGTTTTCTTTCTATGCAGCCTTCAACACCATATGTAATATTCTAGGTAAGATCTGCCCAGTGATTTGTAGAGAGATAGCATATCCTTCTTGTTTGTGGAATCTGTGCCTCTGAAATGCAGCACATTATTCTTTCAGTCTTAGTGACTGCCTTCTTGTTTTGGAACTAGTGGTACTGCTGCTGTTAAAACTCCTAGAATGTACTCTCACCTAGGTGATTTGAGTTATAATACTCCAATATTTTATTCTTTCTCTGAGTTATTACCTTTTAGTGTAACAGCTCACATTTTTCTGCTCTGATGCTCATTTGCTGTCTATCAGACCATGCTGACAACTTTTTCAGATCCCTTTAGACTGGCTCTCTCACCCCTCCCCCACCATCACTGTCCCATCTTTTGATCATCTACCCAGGGGTTTAACCTATTCACTGTGTCTATGCTGATGAGGGATAGCATAGGTTTCAAAACCAACCTGTGTTGGACACTTCTACTTACCTCCTTTTCGTTGGATAGTGCCCCCTTACTATCACCCTCCCTATCTTGCCATCTAATGATATACCTCATTCAATACCCTTTTATTTACTTATAAGCCTTATTTCAAGTACATATTGAAAGTCTTGCTGAAATGCAGGTAGCTTGTATGTACCGAATCTCTCCAACTTACCTCTAACATAACGAATCATGGATGTGGATTCTATTGTGCTGGCAACACCTTCTAGCTATGAATGCGTTCTTCTTATCACCTTGGATTTAGTTGCCCTTCAGGAAGATCACCAGATACATAACTGGAATAGGACTGAGACAACATGGGAAAAATGAAATGAAAAAATCTATATAGGTTTCAGAAGGGAATTTACCCCCTCTCCCACAGGAAGTTGGCAGGAAAACTAAAGGATACACTTGCAGGGCAGAGGTCTGTGATGTGTGTAAGGACCTAGATACTAACACAGGGGTACAATACAATGGATACTACTAAGCAGGTAATGTCAACTGTGAGGTGTTTTTGTCCTTCTACAACCACTGCCCTTCATTATACTGATCCAGCACCACAGTACCTGTCTGCATCAGGTCTACCAGTTGCTTACTACCTCCCCTGGACTTAATCCAGTGTTGCTAGGACCAGTTGTGGCATCCAGTGACTTGGTACATCTGTTCATCTACTTGGGGGGGGGGTCACTTATGATCTACCCATTTCTCCCCACTCCATTGCAGACCTAATGGTATGTCTGGGGCAGGTGTGTAATGGAGATATGCAGCTTAAGCCCCAACTCCACAGCAGCTCAGCTACATCTCCACCCTTTACCTTCTTTAGGCATGCCTACCAGTGTGTCTTCCCCAGCCTCCATCACAAAGTTGACATCCATAGGCCTGCCAATCCCCTAGGATGGTAACACTCATCCCTCCCTGCCACTCTCTAAGTCACTCAAGCCACTCACCAAACCTGGGTCACATGAGTCATAGTCAGGGATTTTTCCCTGTATGCCACTGGAACATCAGCTGTGAGGTTATTAAACATAAAGTAACAACAGAGGTTATCTGCGGGGTAAACATCAGGCAAGAGCACAGAGTTGCTCTTCATTTTTGTGACCAGAATAACCAAGAAACTTGAAAATGAAGAAAAACGTTTTTTTACCAAGAGTACCACTATCATTTCAGTGGCTACATATGAAGGTTTTAGTCTGCATGGTAACAGGAAAAAGATGGAAGCATATACAGATAGCTGAAAGCTGTGTTTCAACCCCAAAAATGCAAGGCAATGCATTTTGGGGAGCAGGGGGATATCTAGGGAGGAAGAATACCTTGAAGTGCTTAAATTAGGAAGATGTGGAAAAAGAAAGCTCTGAGATCATAATTACCCTTAAATGAATTATGAAGGCTAATAGCAGAAGGATATGCTGAAATCTAACACATTAAGCTGCACTGTCAAGACTGCAGATTCAAGGGGCATAAAGGTTATCATTTTCTTCTCCGAGGTAATAAGTAGGTCACACTTGGATGACTGTGTTTTGTTCTGCCAGTCATATGTAATGAAGGCATCAAACTGGGAGACAAGGTCAGACTGGAAGGGATTGGGGGAGTTTGCCCACAGGAAAGGCTTACAGCACAAGAAGTGATTCTATGAATGAGAATCAGGAGTGCTCTAATGCACGGGGCAGGTAGAAGAGGGTGTAGCTACAGAAGGAAGGCAGAGATGGGGCAGGAAAGGTCATGACTGTCAGCTAGACAGGAAAGGTTAATATTAACAGTAAGCAGTACTTTTCATGGAAAAGGATATCACATCAAAGAACATATCATTCGAAGGGGAGTTATAACTGAGGACTGTGAAAGGATTCACAAGGTCATAGGCAAACTGGGGGGGGGGGTCATGAAGGGACAAATTTGTCATAGTCTGCATCCACAGATAAAGTAGGCCAACAGCCATGCTACTTTGGCAAGGATATATGTTTTTATCAAATTCAGTAGACAAGTAATGTTTGTATCAAATTCAGTAGACAAGTAAATGGATCCAAGTGATGGAAAAGAGTCTGCAGAGTATGGGTTCTTCATTCCTGGTATGGTCTTGTTAGTGCAAGGAAATATCACATTAAAAAAAAAAAAAAAAAAAAAAAGGAAATACCACATTAAAAACAAAAAAAGGAAATAGGAAATATCACATTGAAATGTTCTACATCATGCTATGCTGAACTATTCAGCAACCAATCACAAAATATAGTAGTCCAGAATATCATACACTTGTGGCAGTAACCCTTTTGAAATGGGTAGTAGGAAGGCACATTCACCAGTTGCTGTAGTGAGGGGAAGTATTTAAGCAATAACCCACACCTGGGTGTGGGTAATGCTGGATTTACCCATGGTTGGTGTGGTTTGGTCACAAGGGTGAAGCCTGATTGGCCAAACAAAGACAACCGTGGGTAAATCCAGCATTACCCACACCCAGGCATTGGTTGTTGCTATTATACAATGACATTATTTAAGAAAAAAAATACTTTTCTTAAATAATGGCATTGTATAATGCCTCCGTGCTGCCCTTCCGCAGCTGTCTGGTATTCTGCGGCAGTTCT
>NC_056744.1:60829613-60918446 GCF_019279795.1 Protopterus annectens | reverse complement strand
TCTGCATTGCCAACATCCTGGAGTTTTGGCAGAGCTTTTCCATACAGGCCTGTCCTATTCCTCCATCAAGATACATGCATCAGCTATTTCTGCAGAATACAGCTTGATCCCCTGTCTTTCATCCTCAACTCAGGCAGTTTCTGAGAGGAATTAAGAATGTAAAACCTCCTAGGAAACCACCATTACCAGCATGGGACTTGAACTTTGTGCTAGAAAAATTGACACTCCCCTTTGAACCAGCAGCAACAGCAGATCTTCAGCACCTATCCTGGAAAACTGCTTTCCTGCTGGCAATTAAATCAGCAAGAAGGGTTTGAACTACAGGCTTTAATGGCAGTACAACCCTTCCTAATCTTCCATCAAGATAGTGTCCATGAGCACTAATCCTACATTTATGCCTAAGGTGGTATCCAGAGTGTCTTTAAACCAGGCAATCCACCTACCTACCTTCTTTCCCAATCCACAGAACAGGGGGGAAAGACTGCTACATACCTTGGATGTACATAGACAGTTACGCTACTACCTGGACAGAACCAAGGGCAATAGAAAAACTGACCAGCTTCTGGTAGCATATGCAACAGGAAGGGAAGGAAAAGCAATTTCCAAACAGACAATCTCCAAGTGGATAGGAAATTGCATTAGATTCTGTTACTCCTACCATGGAAAGCAAATTCCACAGAACATAAGGCCTCATTCTACAAGGGCTACAGCCACTACCACAGCTTTCTTACGAGGAGTGGCTACCAAGGACATTATAGAGGCTGCTACTTGGACCTCCGTGCATACATTTGCCAAGCATTATAACTTACCTTTATACTCAGGATCCCTTGCAAAACAGCAGTGGCAAACCCTGCTCGGGATCTAAACTACACCATAATTTCTTCTTCCTCCTCCCCTAGTTTGGCTATGGTATTCTACCCATTTGTAAGGACTGCAGATGCATCCTTGAAGGACATAGTACAGTTTTGTACCTACCATAAATGTAGATGTCCGAACAGGATAGCATCTGCAGTCAGGATTACCCACCCTCCTTCCCCTCTGTGGTATTCCTAGGGTATTTGCCCACCTAATAGCTAGCTGGGGGGGGATCTCTTATGGTGTATTTGTTTGTATTTGTCTGTATATATGTATATACATGCTTATTTTTTGTGTTTGCCTTCTACTTTTTGGAAACATTGGCATTTATCCAAAAATTTAGCTATCCAAGAGGGCAACTGGCATCTGGGGCAAGAAACACTGAGGAAAATGGCGTCGGCTGATGCCTTTATACCCGAAGAACTGAAGCTATGACGTCGGGTGAAGTGCGACACCAGCCGAGGCCAGACCCAGACTTTGGAATCCGGCCGACCGAAGGGCTGCCTGACGACAGGACAACCCATTTGTAAGGACTGCAGATGCTATCCTGTTCGGACATCTACATTTATGGTAGGTACAAAACTGTACTTTCCTTCTCATTGGAGCTGGGGGGTTTCAATGCCATGAGGAGAGTGTTGTCCCCTCGGGACATCTCATGATCAGGACCGGTAGCCTCCCCCTTAAAGCGCCGATGTGCCTCTGCTGGACAGATGTCACAAAAAAGTGTAGAGACCCAGAGCCTCAGGATGCCGCATTGGGTAAACACTGCTCTTCCAAGACCTCACCAGATGCCCCTACTGATGAGGTTCCTAGGAAGAGGTTATGCAAGAGGAAGCATCTGGATTCTCTGCTGGAGTCTGTCACTTCAGACACCGACTTAAGGGTCCCCACGGTTCCTTTTGGAGGATATCTCCTTTGCAGATATTTTCGAAATTCTTAAACAGGGGGCTGACTGAAAGCCCATTAATCCTACTGATGATGAGTTGGTCGTGCTGAAGGCTTTCTGGTCTCTGCCGTCTGCCACTTGGGTGCCTCCGCCTTTTGATGAGCTGATGGAACTGGTCTCTCAAAAGGCGTGGGAGTCCTCTGATTCCATGGAACCTGTCCCTTGGCCTAATAAATTTATAACCCCCCCCCAGTCTAAGGCCTTTCTAACCAAAGGAGTACTTGTTGATGGCATGGTGGCAGGCAGCCACCAAGAAGGAATTGTCAAACTTCTACGTCTGTCCATCCTCCTAATAGGGATTCTAGGATCACGGACAGATGTGGAAAGTGCATGTTTAGTGCAGCGACCTTTGGCCTCCAATCGCTAAACTATCTCGCACATTTTACTAGCTTGCAAAGAGATCTCCTGAAAGAACTGGGAGATACTCTGCAGGGTTCAGTAGCTGCGGGGTTATCAGATAAAGTATCGTCCCAGCTTTCTACCAATAATTTCATAGTAAACTTGTCCATGCTTTTGGTCTCGTATGCAGCTGATGGAGCGAGTAGAGCAGTGGCTTCAGGAATAGCTCTTAGGAGACATTCCTGGATGCACTTATGCCCATTTGTGGAGCCCTTTAAGTCATCCTTTATCAACACCCCTTTCAATGGCTCGTCCCAGTTTGGACCCATAGTGAAAGAAACTCTTACCAGGAGTGAACAAAATGGAAAGACACTGTGGTTCCGTAATACTCGGAGCCTTTCAGGGCAGTCGTGGTGAACCCCCCTTCAGAGGCAGAGGAGGGGGAAATAATGGAAGATGCCGTCCTTGAGGCAGAGGGGGTCCACAGAACCAGGGTGACGGATCAGTTCTTTGAGAAGCCCTCTCAGTGCTCCTGAAAGGAGGCCCGCCTGTCCATCTATGGAGGCAGTCGGGGGACGCTTGTCTTTGTACCCAGGCACCTGGCTAAAAATAACAAATGACTGCTGGGTACAAAGCATCATATCCAGAGGATACTCCATTCCCTTTTCCACCCCAACCCCCCCTTGTAAGCAAAATCCTAGATGTACCACCCAGTCAAAGGGAACAAGCAACCATAGAGATTCAAAGATTGCTGGAAAAGAGTCCTCCAGTCGGTCCCAACAGACAAGAGAGGATCTGGAACTTACTCAAGGTTCTTTTTAGTTTCAAAGAAAACCGGGGACTGGAGGCCCATTTTAGATCTCAGCAGACTGAACAAATCTGTCAAAGACAAAGTTCCGGATGGTCACTCTACAGTCGATACTTCCTTTTCTAGGAAAAGACAATTGGATGTGCTCGATAGATCTCCAGGATGCATACTACCACATCAAAATAGCCAGACCATCCAGAGATCTGTGCTTTCGGCTGGGGGTCAGTGACTTCCAGTTTCGAGCTCTCCCCTTTGGTGTCACTACATCCCCCAGAGTGTTCAAATACATGGCAGCAGTCATGGCTCACATGAGACGTTTAGGATCCCAGGTGATGTTCATCGTGTTTCACTGTTGCAGTCATTACATTTAGGTTAATCTGCTGACAGGTTGCCCTCAGTCGGCCTGATTAACAAAGTTTTGGGTCATGCGTCGGTTGCTGTCCCTTCTTCCATGAAGTCAGGTCGTCAGGGGTATAAAACATGCAGCCGATCCCATTACATCAGTTTTTCTTGCCGCGTGGAGCCCAAAGCAGAAGCAGTTTGTAAGTGTCGGTCAGCAGACTTCTGAAATTTTCGTTTCGGTTTCAGAACCGAAGTCTTCAACTAAAAGCCAAGTACCCCGTTGGGGAAACTTTTTTTTTTTTTCTTGCTCCTTACCGATGTCCGTAAAAGTTAATAATTGTATTACTTGTGGGAAGCAAATGCCTCAAAGATTTTCATTTGTACTCCATTCCTTGCCTAGGCCCTGACCAACGACGTACCTTGCTGTCGGTTTTGTGCTTTATTTGATCAGCACACTATCAGTCGTCGGTACATTTTTGCTTCTAAATATTTTGGTTCTCTGCTTAATTATCCAGAAATTATGTCTGTTAGCCATCGGACTACTGGAATACTGAAAAAACGCAAAGAAAGAGACAGGCCGTTTAGGTGCAAAACTGCCGATGATGCTTCTCCTAAGCCAGTCGCCAGTTCGCCGGTATTCAGTGAGGCGCATTCGCAGCCCCTGATACCCGCTACTTCTGATTTGCAGGCCTCTACTGAGACCCTTTCGGAGTCAGGTATGCCGCGAGATGCTTCACATATGGAACCTGCGGATGTCTCTACCTTGGATGGGTCCGGAGGCGCTGAGCAGGCACCAGCTTTTGAGGGTGTATTCAGGCCTACAGACTTGCATATTAAACAGACGCCAACTTAAGTGCTAAGGCCTAAATCTCTATCTATGTCTAAAAAACCAATGCCCAGGCCACGTGTTCAGGCCCCTATGCCTAAAAAACAAATTATCTAAATGGCTGAAGATTTACTTACCCTTATCAGGGGTAGTCATCCCCCCACCCCACCCCCAAGAGGCCTAGGACTGAATTTGACTATGAATCTTCTGAACAGGACTATGTTTCTTCTGATGATCTTGATTTGTCCAGTCCTACTTATGAGGACTCTGATGCAGAGGATTCCATTCCCTCTGCTTTTTTGCCTGAGGATTTCTCTTTTGGGGAAACTTTACATACCTTAAGGGAGCAATTTCCATTGGGAAAGTCTAGCTTTCTCTGAATCCAAAAAGAGGCTTGGGGATTTCCTTCCTCAGCATAGGCCTTTGTACTAGACATTGTTGATTGTGTTTTTGGAATCCAGTATGGCCCCTGATTCCTTGCCTCCAGCTCCTAGCAAACCAGACAGGTAATACAGGGTTCCTGAGTCCCACAAATTCCTTTTCAAAAATCCTGTTTCAGATCCTGAAACCATTTCTCAAGGGCCCAAGGGCATTAAGGCTTCTATTGCTAAAAATCCTACCCCTTCTGATAGAGACTCCAGGGCGCTGGATAGATGGGGTAAAAAGGTTTATACTTCTGCAACCTTAGCAATCAGGGCTTTACACTGTCAATTCCATATGCTAAAATTTCAACTGCATTATCATGGGACTGCTTAAACAGAAAATGTTGAATGTTAAGTTGTCAATCTCGCCTTCATTCTTGCTGGATGGGTTCGGAGCCGATCCTCGGCTCCGACTCGGCACTTGCTTTAGCTTGAGAACTCCTTTTACCAGCTCGAGGCAACCCTATATCCCATGATGCAAGGCGGAACTACCCCAGATCTTGTTTGCCGCTTAGCGAAAGAGGTCTCCTTTGCCAGCTGAGGTAAGTAATTTTCTTGTCAAAAGAGAAAAGCTTAGTTAGGGTTTTATTTCCCCCTTGTTTCCATTTTTATAGTCTGTAGTGTGTTACAGCCCACCCTATTCCCTTATATTTCAAAACTTTTTATTTCCTTTAGTATAAAAGTTTAGTTAGGCCTAAACCCCACTGGTTAATCCCTACCTGTGTGTTGTGTGTTAGGGGATTAATTGTGTGTGTTTGTTGGGGTTTGTGTGTGACTTCCTCCTAGGATAATGTCTAAGGAAGGCAAGGTCTCAGGCTTCAAGAAGTGTGACTCGTGCTGTCAGAAAATGTCTCTGACAGACGGTCACACTTCTTGTGTTTACTGCCTGGGGCCTTTGCACCTGCAGGACTCCTGTGCTTTGTGTCACTCTTTTAGCCAGAGAGTCCTGCAGGAACGGAGGAATAAGCTAATCCTCCGTGGCTTACTTAAGCCAGAAGGTTCTCCCTCTAAAACAGGGTCTGGGAAACCTTCTAAGCCATCGAAGGCTCAGGCTTCAGTATCCAAGCCTCCTCCGGTGGCTCCGGCTCCGTCGGAGCCGAGATCGGCTCCGGCTGGAACCGATCTATCTGCTTCAAAAGTAGTGGGTTCGGCACCGACTGGTTCCGACACCGGTCTACTGTGGCCTTGTCGGCTCCGGCTGGAGCCGACACTTATCCAGCATCGGGCCGAAACCTTCGGCTCCATCTGGAATTCAGGGACTTCGGCTCCGATGACTTCGTCCCGAAGGAGATCTCTGTCCCCTTCGTTGCAGAGTATCCACTCGGCTCCGGGGTCTCCTCTTTTGTCGGAGAGGAGCCATCGGAGCCGATCTTCGAGATCTTCCAGGCTGTCTGACCACGACTTAGAGAGGGTGGTAAGCAGGCTGTTTAAGTCGCAGGCACTGGCCCAAATGCTCCATAGCCCGTCTCAACAGACTTCTGCTATTGTCTCACCCCTTGAACTTCCTCCTCCGACTCCACACCAGAGTTCGGAGCCGGAGCTTCTCGGGACAGCGACTGTTTCGGCGCCGGAGCCGATACATCCTTCGGCTCCGTCGTCCTCGGCTCCGATCTCCTCCTTGAGGCCTTCCTTGGAGGGATCCGGTCGTCGGGTTTCCTTGTCGGCTCCGAGGGGCTAGTGGCATCGGACCCTTGTCCGACCCCGCTCTCCCTCTCGGGGCTTCGGCTTTGGTAAGCTCGGCACCGACATCGGCCTCTGAGCCTTCCCTCTCAGTGGAGCCGGGAATTCCTGTATCCTCGGATCGGGGATATTCCGGCCTCCCGGGGAGGGGAGCCTTTGAGGTGATGAGGAGTGTCCTGGCCTCTGAGCCAGGTCAACGGTCCATCCCTCTAGCTCCTCCCTCTTCAGTGCCTGTAGATGCCTCTTGCCAGCCTCTTGCTCTCAGGCCCAGGGATCCATCGCCCCAGGTTTCCCCATTGGGAATTTCCTCCTATTCCAAAGTTTCTCCTGATCCAGCAGGTGAACCCCCTCGGAAGAGGACATGTAAGAGGAAACACACAGACTCCCCCGAGTCTACTACATCGGATACCGACTTAGATGAGTTGGAGGGTTCCCCACGATCCCCCTCTGAGGATGTCTCCTTTTCAGACATCCTTGAGCTCCTCAAACAGAGGGGGAATTGGCCATCCATTGATCCCTCCGAGGATGAGACGGTATACCTGGAGGCTTTTGGATCCCGAACCTCCACCTCCTGGGTGTCTCCGCCTTTCGACCCACTTATGCAGGTTGTGGCTCGGAAGGCGTGGGCGGGTCCAGATTCTGTGGAACCTGTCCCCAGGAGACCATCCAAATTTATCACGGCCCCTACGGACAAACAGTTTCTTTCAAAGGGCGTCTCTGTGGATGCTATGGTGGTGGCGGCCACTAAGAAGGAACTGGCGGATCCTTCAGTACCTGTCCATCCTTCTAACAAGGATTCTAGGACCATGGACAGGTATGGAAAGCGGATGTTTTCTTCAGCGACCTTTGCTATGCGTTCGCTGAACTACCTTTGTCACTTCACCAGGCTTCAAAGAGATATTCTCAAGGAACTGGGTGAAGTGGTCCAGGATCCTTCTGCTGCTGGGGCTCAAGAAAAGATTGCCTCACAGCTAGCAATCCTGAATTCCCTATCCAACTCCTCCATGCGGCTCATATCCTATGCGGCTGATGGAGCGAGCAGGGCCGCAGGCACAGGAGTTGCTCTTAGACGCCAAGCCTGGATGCGGCTTTGTAATTTTGTGGACCCCTTTAAGGTGTCCTTCACCAATACCCCCTTTGATGGTTCGGCTTTGTTCGGACCTCAGGTGAAGGATACCTTGACCAGGTGTGAGCAGGACGGTAAAACTCTTTCTGCCGTTGGAGTCCATTTTTCCACTCCTTCTAGACCATATCCCAAGGGTCAGAAGGGGGGGAAGATGTGGTTCCGCAAAGCCCAAGGAGCTACACCGGACACACGTGGTCAGTTTACCCCCAGAGGCAGAGGGGGTAACAACAATAGACACCGCCCTAGAGGCAGGGGGGGTCCTCAGAACCAGGGCAACAGGGAGTCTCTTCCTGAGAAGCCCTTTCAGCATCCCTGAGGTGTTGCCCGACTGTCCACCCTTGGAGGCAGTCGGGGGAAGGATTTCGCTGTACCCAGTAGCCTGGCAATCCCCATCACAAGATATGTGGGTACAGTCGATCATATCCGAGGGTTACAAAATCCCCTTCGAAAGGTATCCCGTACCCCAACAATCCCTTCCAGACATCTCAGCCGGTCAAAGGGATCTGGCAGAACAGGAGGTTGCAAAGCTCCTAGAAAAAGAGCCGTCCAGACTGTGCCGGCAGACCAGGTAGGATCCGGCGTCTACTGAGATTCTTTTGGTCCCCAAAAGGACGGGAGATTGGAGACCAATATTAGACCTGAGCAGTCTAAACAGATTTGTCAAGAAGGCAAGATTCCGGATGGTCACGCTTCAGTCCATTCTGCCCTTTCTGGGCAAGGACAACTGGATGTGCTCTATAGACCTTCAGGACGCGTACTATCACATAAAGATTCACAGGCGCTCCAGAAGGTTTCTCCGCTTTTGGCTAGGGACCAGTCATTACCAATTCAGAGCCCTGCCCTTTGGCCTCACTTCAGCCCCCAGAGTGTTCACCAAATGCATGGCAGTGGTCACAGCTCATCTGAGACTTCAAGGATTCCAGGTGTTTCCTTATTTGGACGACTGGCTCCTCTCCGCCACCACCAGGTGTCAGCTTCTTCAGACCAGAGACTACACTCTACAGCTTTGCAGGAGTTTGGGAATTTCAGTAAATTTCGAAAAATCTTCTCTGCTGCCTTGCCAATCTATCACCTTTATAGGCGCAGAATTAAACACCGTCAAAATGTTAGCCAGACTAACAGATCAAAGAATTCTGGACATCCAAAAATTTGTTCGGATTTTATTGCAGAGCAACAAGGTCAAAGCCAGATTTATACTGAAGGTTCTAGGTCTTATGGCTGCGGCCATTGTTCTACTACCACTGGCTCGCTTCCACATGCGTCTTCTGCAGTGGATGCTATTCACGCAGTGGTACCTCAGTCTCCCGATGAGGCACGGAATCTTAGTCACACAGTCGTGCAGAACTCATCTGAATTGGTGGATATCTTCCCCTCTTCTTCATCAGGGCCGACCCTTTGTTTCCCCTCCTCCAGTTGCCACAGTCACTACGGATGCCTCTCTGATCGGGTGGGGGGGGCATTATCAGGGCAGGATGGTCCACGGGACGTGGCAACCCATAGAATACCATCTGCACATAAATGTCCTGGAGATGAGAGCGGTGCTTTTAACGTTGCAGGCCCTCAACGACTTTCTTCCCACGGGGACTATTGCAGTACAAACGGACAACATGTCCGTGGTCTGGTACATCAACAAGCAGGGCGGGACCAGGTCCTATCCGTTGTCGAGAAGCTCTCAGACTTTGGCAATGGGCAATCTCCTCTCATCGGTTTCTGATAGCAACGCACATCCCCGGCAGGTCCAACCTCTTGGCGGACAGGCTGAGCAGATCCATTCTGATGCCTCACGAGTGATCTCTCAATCAATCTATAGTGGATCAGATTTTTCTGCAGTGGGGCACTCCTTGTTGCGATCTTTTTGCTACTCCTCAAAACAACAAGTGCCCCGATTATTTCACCCTCTTTCCCCTTCCAGGCCAACCCCTGAGAGACTCTCTAACCCAGGATTGGCCCCGGGGACTTCTGTACGCTTTTCCTCCTTTTCCCTTGATTCCACAAGTCATTCAGAAAGCCACCGTTTTGAGAGCCAAGTTGATTCTCATTGCCCTTTATTGGCCTCGACAAATTTGGTTTCCGTCTCTGCATCATCACCTTCTGGTGCAGCCCTGGCATCTGGACCCAATTCCGGATCTCTTGATCCACCAGTCGGGTCAGCAGCACCGGGCCATTCATTCTCTCAACCTCACTGCTTGGTTGCTCCACTTCCTTCCCTAGCCAGGCTTCCGATGATCTCTGACTCTGTCAGAGACATCTTAGTGTCTTCCTTAAAGTCGTCCACTAGGACTGTTTATGCTAGCAAGTGGCGACGTTTTTCTATTTGGGCAAATTCCAGGAATATTGATCCCTTTACTGCTCCTGTACATTCTGTTTTAGATTTCCTGGCGGAGGTTTTTCATTCAGGATCCTCGTCATCTACAGTTAAAGTACAACTGGCTGCTATTTCCAAGTATCATTTTGGCTTGCATGACAATAACATTATGTCTCCTAGATTATGCAAGGCCTTTCTGAGAGGAGTTTTTCTCCTAAAGCCGCCTATAAAGCATCCTCCTCCGCAATGGGATCTAAACTTAATGTTGGCATCCTTGATACTACCTCCCTTCGAACAGTCTGCTTCATGTTCTTTGAAGTTGTTGACCTGGAAAACTATATTCTTACTGGCTGTCACTTCAGCAAGAAGGGTTTCCGAGATTCAAGCTCTCTGCATTCGTTCCCCTTACTTGGTTTTTCATAAGGACAGGGTATCATTAAGAACGAACCCTTCCTTTCTCCCCAAAGTTGTGTCTCAAACCAATATTAACCAATCTATAGATCTACCAGTCTTCTTCCCAAACTATTCCGACAGAGCTGAACAGAAGCTTCATTTTTGGATGTCCATCGTCAGCTCAGGTACTATTTGCATAGAACTAAACAATTCAGAAAATCGGACCAATTATTTGTCTCCTATGCAGAAAACAGGATAGGTCTTCCAGTTTCTAAAGTGACCTTATCCAGATGGTTGACTTCCACCATTTCCTTTGTGTACTCCTCAGAGGCAAGCAGCTATCTTCTAAACCAAAAGCACACTCAACCAGGAGTCTATCCACTTCTGCAGCCTTTCAGGATAGACTACCCATTGATACTATTTGTGCAGCAGCTACTTGGGCCACGCCTCATACCTTTGTCTCTCATTACAAGTTGGACTTGGCCTCCAGAGATAGGGCCAGTTTTGGTTCCACAGTTCTCAAGAGTCTGTTCCATTGAGCCACCCGGGATACAGGTGCTAGGGACGCGGTCCCATCCAGCAAGAATGAAGGCGAGATTGACAACTTAACATTTAGAAGTTATGTACCTACCATAACGTTCCATGTTAGTTGTCTTCTCTGCTTCTTTCTTGCCCTCCCTCCTACCCCCTGGCCTGGACAGATCTTGAAGAGTTCCTATCAGGTTGTTTCCTCCTGAGCCTTCATATGAGGACTCTTTTTATGAACTTGTTTTCCTAATTATGTTAGGTTAGTCCTTAGCAGGGTAGGTTAGCTGCCAAACGAGATCTGAGGTAGTTCCGCCTTGCATCATGGGATATAGGGTTGCCTCGAGCTGGTAAAAGGAGTTCTCAAGCTAAAGCAAGTGCCGAGTCAGAGCCGAGGATCGGCTCCGAACCCATCCAGCAAGAAAGAAGGCGAGAGAAGACAACTAACATGGAACGTTATGGTAGGTACATAACTTCTAATTTTTGACTGTATGGAGAATAAAGAATTGCAGGATTTATTGCGTTCAGCTGAACAAGTTGGCAAACATACTTTGCAATGTGATTTTGATTCTTTAGAGGCCTCTTGCAGGGCTGCTGTTACTGGGTCTGTGCTTAGAAGGCATGCTTGGCTTAAGAAGCAATCTCTGCCTGATCATGTTTAAAGCAAAACTTTTGGATGCTCCTTTACAACAGGGCCGCCTGTTTGGCAATAAGGCTGAAGAAGTTTTTAAATGACAATCACAAAGCATTCTATAGCCATGTCAAGAATCTCAATGACAACACTGAGATCTGCTCTGAGTTGCAGCACAATGGCACTAAATATACGGAACCAACTGATATTGCCAATATCCTGGCAGGTGAACCTTTTACCCCCCCTGTCATCCCATAGAGGGCCCATCTCTATACCGGAAGAATGTAAAGTTCCTGTAATCACGGCTGCACAGGTAAAAAAAACACACTCTCCAAAGCCAAGAACACAGCATCCATGGGACCTGACAATATCCCAGGCTGCATTCTACACAAACTACAGAATGAACTGGCATCCTACCAAAGTACCATGTTCAGTCATAGCTCACCTCGGGCTTTGTGCCCACCGAGTGGTGCACCACGACAGTTATCCCACTCCACAAAGGGGGAGCCACGATGGACACTGGGAACTACCGCCCCATTAGCCCAACGAGCTTGTTCTGCAAGGCCATGGAACGTATCATCATGTAACTCGTAAACAAAGACATTGGTAATCTCCAAACTCTGGACCCTACCCAGTTCGGTTTTTAAAAGGCAGATCATGTCTCCTAAACCTGATTGACTTCTTTGAAGTAGTCACCAAAGCCATAGAAGAGGGTAAGGTGGTTCACACAGCTTATCTAGATCTCGCCAAGGCTTTCGACACCATCCCCCACTCTGGAATTGTAGACAAGCTCACTAAACTAGATATAAATCCCTATGTTAGGATGGGTTGCCAATTGGCTCACGGACAGAACCCAGACTGTGAAAGTAGCAGACTCCAAATCCGACTTCAGAACAGTGACAAGTGGACTACCACAGGGTTCTGTCCTGGGTCCTCTGTTTGGTATCCACTACTCTGAAGTACAGGCTAATACAGAAGGTCTTTGGCTAATAAAGTTTGCAGATGACTGCAAACTAGGAGCCATAATTGAAACTCCTACCTATGTGGACATAATACCAAAGGGCTTCACTGAGACAGATGCTTAGTGTTAAAGCCATGGCCTGAAGCTCAATGCCAAAAAGTGTATTGTCATCCCCTTTGGTAAAAAAAACTGTACCCATGAACCACCACATAAGTGGTAGTCTACTTAACGCCAAAAGTGTGATAAGAGACCTTGTGACACAGGTGGACAGTAATCTCTCCTTTGATAATCACATCGCCACAGTGGTCAGGAAATCCTTTTAAGTGGCTCACCGCATCACAAAAGGTTTCTCATCCAGAAAAAGAGGTAATTGTTCCCCTCTACTCATCACTCATTAGACCCATTATAGAGTACAATGCCCCTTTTGGTATGTACCTCACAAAACATCAACAACTGGAAAAAGGCCACAGAAATGCCTCGCAAAGAGGATTACTGGCCTCAAACAGATGCCCTACGCAGACAGTCTCAGAAAACTCCATCTTTACTCCGTCGCATATCGCCTGCTTAGAGGCGATTGCTGCCTAACATACAAAGCTATGTCAAACCCAGAGCTGTTGGACATGCTCCACTTAAAGAAATACCAGTCCCTCCGAGCTACACGCTCTAGGGACCTAAACCTTGTCACCACAATAAATGGAACATGCTGGAGGGATAGATTCCTGTCCTAGAGACTTCCCATACTCTGGAACAGACTACCTATCTATGTCAAACAGAGCTCCTCATTAGCACTCTAAGAAAAATCTTGATGATTGGATGGGAAATAGGGAATTCACCCCAGGGATCACTTCTGTGGCTCTACTCGACAGGGGCACAAGAAAATATTTTTCTTGGGTGGCTAATAGCCTAGTACCTACCTATGAACCAAAGTCGACAGGGCCTTCTTTGGTTCCACTGTCCTGAGGAATATACTCCCATGAGCCACACAAGAAAGATGGTGCTTGGGATGCTAACCCATCAGCAAGAATGAAGGTGAGATGGTACAACTTCACGTAAAGAAATTATGTACTCCCCATAATGTTCCATGTGAGTTCATCTCTCCTTCATTCTTGTGTCCCACCCACCTAACCACTTTCCAGTTTTTTCTTGGGAACCACGAAGTTGGACAAGTCATGGCTGTATTGGTCTTTGTCTGGTTTATTCTAGACATTACTATAAAAAATGTTCCTCTACTTACATTAGTTGGCAGCAAGCAAGATCTGAGGGAAGCACCAGTGCATCATGGGGTAGGGAGTAGGCCACAAGCTGGTTGAAGTCCGCAAGCTTTTTCATTTTGGTAGGTTTGGAGAAGATCCTCAGCTCCGACTCTATCAGCAAGAATGAAGGTGAGATGAAAAACACACATGGAACGTTATGGTGAGTACATAACTTTTTTTCTCTAACCTACTTTGTAACCGCATGCATTTCAGTTGTCTGCAGTGTAACAATCTTAGTAATGCTGTTTTGGAGATTAGGCCTTGCTATTCCAACAAATTACTGGAGCCACCACGATAATAAAAAACTTTTATTTTAAATAGAACGAGCGCTTTCACGCACCTAACAAGTGCGCTTAATCAGGTTATAATGATTAAAGAAAGTACTCTAGTATATATATATATACAAATACGCCCTACTTAATAAGCCATTATGGCGGGTAAAAACACAACTAATTAAACAATTAAAAAGAGTAAAAACTCACTTATAAGCAACTAATTGTGGCTTTGTATCAAGCTCAGTATTGTATACAACATTATCATACCATACAAAAGATATATAACATTGCCTAACATAAAACCTATTAAAAAATATATATCTAATCAAACATAAAACTACTAAAACTGTTTTAATATAAAGTATTATAAATCAAAAACTACCTTCATTAATTCTTATGAAACATTATCAAAGTAGCATCGTTTAACTAGCGTCACATTTCATATTTACCAAAATGCTCTACAAGAAAAAGAGAAAATCCAGAAAAGGGGGGGAAAAAAGTGGAGAAAGTGAAGAAAGGGGAAGGAAAAGAAGGGGGAGGAAAGGGGGGGGGGAGTGCAAGGGAAAGAAGCAAAAGAAAAACAAAACGAAAAGAGAATAGAATAAGGAATCTAAAAAGATAGGAGGTAGGAAAGAAAAAACAAAACAATAAACCATATGGGAAGGGGAAGGGAAAACGGGAAATGAGAAATGGGAAGGATAGAAAGTGGGAAAAACAAAACAATAGAACAATACTAGTACTCATTTTTATCCAAACTATAACACCATCTCTAAGTAGAACTTTGGTGTATATCAAATGTGATTATACAAACCAATAACTAAGCAAAAGCCACATCATTCCAACAAAACAGAAGAACACATCATTTCTCTATAAGCAACTCATCTAAGGCCAGCCAATCATCCAAAATACATCATATGAGGTAAAATATAAAATATCTAACAGGCCTTGCTCCCTTCTGAGCAACAGTTCCTTTGGTTGCTGATGTTCTTCGTGTTTCACTGTTGCAGTCCTAACATATGGGTTATCCAGCTCCCGGTAGCCCTCAGTCAGCCCAAATACCAGAGTCCTTGGTGTATGACATCAGCTGTGGTCTGTTGTAAACTGATGTCAGAACGTCCGGTATAAAGGGAGGTGGCTGACGCCATTCCCTTAGTCTTTTTTGCCATGGAGCCCGAAGCGGATGCAATTCGCACTAGTGCCGGTTGACTGTTTACCTTCTTTCTGCTTTCTGACTACCAAGTTGACCCTCTTCTTCCCAGAGTGCTGCTAAAGATAAGGGATGAAAAACCAAAGGCTATTCTGAATAGCACCAGATTGGCCCAGGCAGCATTGGTATCCCCTTCTTCGCAGCCTTTCTCAAGCTCAGCGTTGTCATCTTCCCCTGGTACCAGATCTGTTGGTTCAGGACGGGGGAAAGTTTCTTCATCCTCATCTTCAAACTCTGCATTTAACTGCCTGGCTAACACTTTAAATGTTTCCCAGCAGGTGGTTGAAGTTGTTCATGCGGCCAGGAGGCCTAGCACCAGGAAATCCTATGCAGATAAATGGAAGAGATTTTGCTCTTGGATGCAGGCTAAAGGAGAAGTCTTCCCAACCTTCTCTTTCCCTCATTCTTGATTATTTAGTAGGTTTTCTTAATGGTGAACTTTCCTTTTCTTCAATTAAGATTCATGCTTTAGCAATTTCTGCTCATTGTTCTTTTGAGCAACCTATTTTTCTCACCCCTTGATGAAACGGTTCCTGAGGGTTGCTAGCAATCTTAGACCTCCCAGAAGAGCTCCTACTCCTGCTTGGGATCTTAATTTTGTCCTGGAGAAGCTTACTCTTCCTCCCTTTGAACCTGCTGCCTCTGCAGACTTAAGGTTCCTTTCATTGAAGACTGCCTTTCTTTTGGCTATTACTTCCGCCAGAAGGGTTTTAGAGCTGCAAGCCTTAATGGCAGTAGACTCTTTAATTATTTTACATGCAGACCGGGTTTCTCTGAGAACTAATCCCTCCTTTATGCCTAAGGTGGTTTCCAGTCTGACACGTAAACAGTCTGTTCATCTGCCTACATTCTTAAATAACCCCCAGAATAAAGGGGAAAGTATTCTGCACTCTCTCTTGATGTGCACAGATGGTTGAGATTTTACTTAAATAGGACTAAACCCTTTCGGAAGTCACAGCAGTTGTTGGTTAGATTTGCTCCTGGGGCTCAGGGTAAAGCTGTTTCCCAACAAACCATCTCCAAATGGATTGCTCATTGTATTCATTTTTGTTACCTGCAGCATGGAAAGGTCACCCCAAGGTATTGGGACCCATTCTACTAGAGCAAGCCTCTACCTATGCAACTTTTTTGAGAGGTGTGCCTACTAAGGACATTCTAGAAGCAGCCACTTGGTCTTCTGTCCATACTTTCACAAAGCATTACAACCTATCTTTGTTTTCTAAGTCTAGGGCTGGTTTTGCCTCTGCAGTTTTGCAAGGCCTCCTTTACCAATCCTTAATCTGTGATTCTTCCTCCACCCTTTTGTTCTCTTCCTGGGCTTTGGGAATTGACCCATATGTTAGGACTGCAACAGTGAAACATGAAGAACATAGTACAGTTGTGTACTCTTACCATAAATGTAGATGTTGGAGTGTATTCACTTTTGCAGTCCTGGTTTCCCACCCTCCATTCTCCCTTTATTCCTAAGGCACAGATTACTTATTTTTTGGATGGCTTTTTTCCAGGGTGTTTTCTTCCTGGTTTGGCTTTCTTTTGGGAGCTCCTGACAGTTAAGGCAAGAAAAACTGAGGAAATGGTGTCTGCTGCCTCCCTTTTTATACCCGACATTCTGACATCAGTTTACAGCCGACATCATATACCAAGGACTCTGGTATTCGGGCCGACTGAGAGCTACCGGGAGCCGGATAACCCATATGTTAGGACCATCAGTGAAAACACTCCAACATCTACATTTATGGTAAGTGTACACAACTGTACTTTTTCTTGATTCGTTGACATCTGTTGTAGTATTTTAAGGTTAGTGCACCACACTGCTGAGCATTTAATAGTTTGCCCAATGCTGGTTAATGTTATCTAGCTACAGTATTTCGTAGTAATGTCAGTTTATGTACTTATGCACGGTTTACATGCTGTATGGGTGATTTTGCATTTAGCAGTTCCAGGTGCTGAGTACAGTTTCTGTTGTCCAGAAAGAACTGCCACATTGATTTGATGTAGGTCAGCTTATGCATTCAGTTAACCATTAGCACTTAAATGTGAGCATTGTTTCACTTTGCACTCCCATGAAAGTCTTTTGTATTAATTAGCTATAATAAAACTTGACTGCAATTTAAGATTTGCGGCATTAAATGTAGGCAACCCTTTTCATGTAACTGCCTATAAAAACAACTCTTCTCTTGGGGTCTCCCCATCTGTGTGAGCAGATTTGCTTTTCCAAGTCAGTCAGAGAAAAATGCAGGCCATACTATTTTTTTTAAATTCCCTCTGTTTTGCCTTTTAGTAACTTCACATTGCAGAAGGACATGGGTACATGTACACAGTGGTTTGTTTTCTAATTTTTTTTCCATTAACTTCATGATTTGTACGCTTCCCTTAAATTTCATTCCTCCAGAACATTATTCTGCATGTAATGTTCTGTAAATTCCATGTTTGTATGTATTTTGTGCTTTCCATTTTCTAAAGATTCCACTTCCAGTTTCTCATTTACAACATTTAGTAATTTATTCTACAGTTTTAGATTTTGATTTTCTGTTTTTCAGTAATTGCTTTTTCTGCAGCCAGTAGCTTTACACTTATCGATGCCTGCTATGTCTATATAAATCAGATCTTGTATCCCTGCTCAGAAGAATTGCCTCCTTAGTTACAATCACTTGCTCCCCTAACATAGAGTATTCTATAGGGAATTTTTAAATCTGCCAACTTGTTAAATTCCTAAAAACATGTTCCCAAGTATCTCTCTCCCATAACATCTCTGGCAGTTGCTGTCTGTCTGAAGAAAATACTCTGAAGTCTGGTTGTGGGGTATGAATACCTTTGCAAACACATCCATGCAAAATTACTAAATCTACTGGACTTGTTGCAAGCTTGGGAGCCATACAGACATCCTCCCACTCTTATTTTGAGAAGACAATTTGCAGTCTTACCAAAACTCAGAAGAGGTTAGAAGTTTTTGTTTTTGTTTATGGTTGTCCTGCAGTAATTTATATGCCCCTACCTTTTCTAATTTGTAACACAACATGAACACAATGCTAATGGTGATTACAGTTGCAACTGTCTAGAATATAGGCTGCTTCAACTGGTTGTCTTTGCAAGAAGCTCGGTCAGTAATTTTCCTTTGTAATTTTGTTACGTATATTTACAACTGTTGTGCCAAGCTTATTGGCCTAGGAAATGGTTGAAAAGGGTCATGTACCAGCCTGTCAACGCAGTTAAAGTAAATTGTTTTATATCTTTAAGTTACATTTTCAAAGGTAAGAGCTCGCTGAAGGCATAAATTCTGGTTGGCTGTGGATTGTATTTTGCTCTAGGTCCTTATTCCTTATAGGTTCATAGGACCTTACCATGCTATTGATCTGTGAGGATCTTTAAGCCTAGCCTTATATTTAAATTCCCATAGTAGTTTTTAGCTCTTATGATGATCTTCGCGTTTCACTGTTGCAGTCATCACATTTGGGTTATCTGCTTGCAGTAGCCCTCAGTCGGCCTGATTTATCAAAGTCTTGGGTCCTGCGTCGGTTGCTGTCTCCTCTTCCATGACGTCAGGTGGTCAGGGGTATAAAGCATGCAGCCGATACCATTACATCAGTCTTTCTTGCTGTGCGTTGCCCGAAGCAGCAGCAGTTCGCAAGTGCCGGTCGACTGACTCCTGAAATTTTCATTTTCGAGTTTTAGAACCGAAGTCTTCAACTAAGCTAAGCACTCCATTGGGATCCTTTTTCTTGCTCTAAACCGATGTCAGTAAAAGTTAATTGTATTTCTTGTGGAAAGCAAATACCTCCTAAAGATTTTCATTCGTACTGCATTTCTTGTTTACGCCCAGACTACAACTTACCTTGCTATCGGTTTTGTGCCTTATTCAAACCTCGTACTATTCATTGTCTGTTCATTTACGCTACCAGATATTTTGGTACTCTGTTCAATTCTCCAGAAATGGCTTCGGTAAGCCACTGGACTACAGACTTTCTGGAAAAAAGCAAAGATAGACAGACCGTATAGGTCCAAAGCTGCCGACGGCGTTTTTCCTAATCTAGTCGCCAGTTCACCAGTACTCAGTGAGGTGCTTTTGCAGCCCCTGTTACCTGATATTTCAGATTTGCAGGCCTCTACTGAGACCCATTCGGAGTCCGGTATGCCACAAGATGCTTCTTCGACTGTGGAACCTGTGGATGTCTCTACCTTAGATGGGTCTGGAGCCGCTGTCAGCCCAAAGCCAGATCCAGCAGAACACCCAGGCTTCAGTCCCAAGGTACTCACAGGCCTAAGCAGTGGGGGCTCCCACTTCAAAGCAGGGAGTAGTAAGACTCTCCCCCTATGGTAAACTGTCTCAATGACTTACCTTTAAACCTTCCAAGCCCTGCTCAACTGAATGTTCCTTTAGGGGGAAAGATTGCCCTGCATGCAAAAAATTGGGATCTCATTACCCAGGACAAATGGGTTTTAAATATAGTTTCCCAAGGATACAGATTCCACTTCCACTCCTTACCAACCCCAAACGGTTGGCCAGACCTACCCCCAAATCAGTGGGCAGAGCCTCAAAAGCATGTTTTCTCTCTTTTAAGCATCAGGGCTGTTCAACCTGTCCCAGAAGAAGAATGGGGGCAAGGTTTTTAGAGACTTTTCCCTGGTACCCAGAAAAGACCACTCCTGGCATCCTATCCTGGACCTGTCTATCCTAAACACATTTTTGGTAATCCCAAAATTCAAGATGCTAACTCATCAGCTGCTTCCCATGCTAGGCAAAGATGCCTGGTTGGCAACACTGGATTTAAAAGAAGCCTACCTGCACATCCCAATCAGGGAATCTTGCAGAAGATACCTATGCTTCAAGAGCAGGCTACATGCACTGCCCTTTGGCTTATCTACTGCACCCAGGGTATTCACAAAGTGCCTAGCTTAAGTCATTGCATTTTGCAGGCAAATATTTAAATATACCCATACCTGGACGATTGTCTAATTCAGGCAGAAAGCCCAGACATACTATTAAATCATCTGGCATTTGTAAAGAAATTGCTAATTTCTCTGGGGTACACCATAAACGAAAATAAATCTTGTCTTGTAACCTGGCAACAAATTGTATTCCTGGGAGCAAGCTTGAATACAACTTCCCAGATGGCCTACCTCATGCCAGAGAGACAAGTTCATTTGATAGCCTGCTTCAAACTACTGGCCACAAAGACCCAGCTGTCTGCAAGGAAAATACTGCAAGCCCTGGGGTTTATGGTCTTTTGCATTCTACTAATTCCATATGCAAGACTGCATATGAGGAAACTACAATGGTATCAACTTTCTCTGGATCTAGAATCAATGATTCCTGTCATACCTTGTCTACAGATAGTTCCTTTGGACAGAGACCTGCCACCAAAACAAGGGACTGCCATTCACTCTACCCCCTGCCCCCCAAACCCTAACAATAGACTCCTCAGACTATGCATGGGGGGCTCACTTGGCAGGGCAGTGCATTCATGGCAAATGAAACCCAAGTCTAATGCACCTGCATATCAATCAAAAAGAAATGTTAACTATACAGAATGCTCTGACAGCCTTCAAGGACCACATTCTTCCAGGACCATTATTGGTTAAGATGGACAACAGCACTGTTATGTCATACATAAAAAAGCAGGGGGGAACCCACTCATACCCTCTCTGCAGACTAGCCTTGGCTCTGTGGAACACAGCCTTGAGCTACCAAGTGCACCTACAGGCTCAATTCCTGGAGGAAAGCTAAATAACACTGGCAGACCTAAGCAGAAATCTCATGGACCCCACACTAGTGGAAACTGGAGCCAAAGATATTCATGTTGAGAAACAAATGGGGGAGCCCAGAGATAGACCGGTTTGCTTCCCCCCAGAACTACCAATTGGACAAATTCTGCACAAGGACTCCCCACATAAAAGCTTGGAAAGTTGATGCCCTGTCCTTCACCTGGAAAAAACTATCAGTTTATGCCTTCCCCCTCTGATCTTTAGTAGAACCTTGGAGAGGAGAGGCAAACAGGACAAACCAAGGACAATACTAATTGCACCAGACTGACCACGCCAACACTGGTACCCCTTCTTGCACAGTGTCACTGCTGACACCATGGCACTTGCCTCGAGATCCCTGCCTTGCTGTCCCAGCAGGAGGGCCAGATTCTGCACCCACAGCTTCAAACCCTGAACCTGGCAGCCTGGCTAATTACTTGATCTCTGTTACCATCCCTCAGTAAGCAAGTGATGGATGTCATTCTGGAGGCAAAGAGGCCTAGTACTAGAAAATCCTATGCTGAAAATGGAAAAGATTCTGTTCCTGGAGCCAAACTCGGGGGGATGGGTACAGCAGTGCCCAATTTACCTCAGATTCTTCAATACTTAACTGAGATGCTTCACAAGGGCCTTTCCTTTTCCTCCATCAAAATTCATGCCTCAGCCATTTCAGCTCATTACAATACAGAACCACCCCTCTTCTCTCATCCACTGCTGAAGCAATTCCTCAGAGGGGCCAAAAACTTAAGACCACCCAGGAGAGCCCCTACTTCAGCCTGGGACCTTAACTTTGTATTGGAAAAGCTCACTCTACCTCCCTTTGAGCCAGCTGCAAATGCAGAGTTAAAATTCCTTTCTTGGAAAACAGCCTTCTTTCTAGTCATCACTTCAGCAAGAAGGGTGTCTGAATTACAGGCCCTCATGGCAGTGGAGCCTTTCATCATCTGTCATGCGGACAGGGTGTCCCTCAGGACCAGTCCCTCCATGCCCAAGGTGGTATCCAATGTGGCCCTTAATCAGTCCATTCATTTGCCAACCTTCTTTTCTAATCCACAGAACAAAGGGGAATGAATACTGCACTCCTTGGACGTGCATAGACAACTTAGATTTTACTTGGACAGGACTAAATCTCTCAGGAAATCTGAACAGCTGCTGGTTGCATTTGCTGCAGGGGCAGAGGGGAAGGCCATCTCGAAGCAAACCATTTCTAAGTGGATAGGCCACTGCATTTATTTTTGCTATAAGCACCATGGAAAACCTACTACACAGGGGACAAGACCACATTCAACCAGGGCTGCATCTACCCATATAGCCTTTTCTTAGAGGTTTCCCTACCAGGGACATCCTAGAAGTTGCTACCTGGAGTTCTGTACATACCTTCACCAAGCATTAACTCTTGCCAATTTTTTCTAAATCCAGCGCTGGCTTTGCCACTGCAGCCTTGCAGGTCCTTACAATTGCTCCTAATGCTATCTAATACCCTCCTCCCATCCTTGGCTTTAGGAATCTACCCAAATGTAATGACTGCAACAGTGAAACACGAAGAACCTAGTACAGTTGTGTACACTTAACATAAATGTAGATGTTCGAGTGTATTCACTGTTGCAGTCCTGGTTACCCTCCCTCCAGCCCCCTGACTTCTATTGACTATACCTCTATTCTTGTTTACTATGCTTAAAGCTTTTTGGTGTATTTGCTTTTTTGTTGGAGGTGTAACCTTGTATATAATTGCTTCCCATTATGGGGGCACCTGACATCCGGGGCAAGAAAAACTGATGTAATGGCATCTGCTGCATGGTTTATACCCCTGACTACCTGACGTCATAGAAGATGAGACCGCAACTGATGCAGGACCCCAGACTTTGATAATCAGGCTGACTGAGGGCTACTGCAAGCAGATAACCCAAATGTGATGACTGCAGCAGTGAATACACTCTAACATCTACATTTATGGTAAGTGTACACAACTGTACTTTTTGCGTATGAATAACCCAGTGGTGGCAGAACAAGAATATGTTGGGTCACTTGTTAGCTCTATCCATGAGGGACATGGGTGCTAGACTAATGGTGAATTTGTTGATATGAAGTAGTGGTCTTCATTTGGTTTTCAACCCGTGGGTTCCCGGATCCATTTCTGATCTGGCTCTGCCACATATCCAGCATCCTATCCAAGCTCAAAGCTCTCCTTCCCCTACCATAATGCTTCTGTCTCCTTACTACCTTCAGATCTCATTTGCCACACTACATATCTGCATCGTGATTCAAGCTTTCTGCTGTGAAAGTTGTGGTAAGTGCTGTTTTTGGTGTAAAATCTCCATTTTCTTCCCCCCCTTCTGTTATTTCTCTGCTTTCTTCCTCCCCTTTGTCCTTTTTCCATCGGTGTGTCAAAAAAAACCCTCTGTCCCTCTCTCTCTTTCCTCTTGTGTTCATGGTCTGTGTGACTTATGTGCTGGGCCTTAGGTTGGGACTATGTCCGAAGCTCCCAAACCCGGCTTCAGAGTGTGGCCATAAGCTCTCCCCAGCCAATGGCCACACTCTGTTTGTAGTTTGTTTTTTGGGGCAGCCCATCTTCAGACCTCCCTGTTCCATCTGTGCTGGGTTTAATCCCCAGGCACTCATGGACAGGAGAAACTTATTCTTAAGGGCCATCTTCCCTTTTCGGAGTCTCAAGACCCTGCAGCCCTGACTTCTGCCCCTACCTCCTCCCCGGCCTCTGGAACTCAAACTCCCACTAAGAGGACCAGGGATGGAGACCAATCTTGCAAGAGGGATGGGCCAAAGAAGCGATCCCCAGTTTGCTTGGCTTCGGCTGGCCCTTCACCTAAAGTTAGGTCTGCTCTGAGGCCACAGTCTCCCTTTCTCTGTTCCCCTCTGTTCTCTCCGGAGCTGGAGGAGCTCTGGATCCGTTCACTGGCTCTGGCTTCTCCTCACCACCCCTCCAGGCCAGTGTCTGTTGCCTCTTCCTCCCACTCCACCCGTTGCCTTAATGAAGAGGAGATGGATAAGATGCTGCGGACGTTCGTCCGCACCAAGATACAGATGGAATCTTGCCTGCTCCCTCTCCCACTGGAGAGGGGAACACGCAGCCCTTTCCCCTCCCAATTACTCCTTTTATCTGACCACCAGTTTGAGTTCTTGGATCAGAGGGCACTGTGTTGAGGGGTCGGTGCCAACAGTACCTTGTACCTCCATGCCAGCCATGACCTTGAGCAGGTCGGATCTGACGAGCTCTCTTGAGTCATAGCCTCTGCATCAGATCAGAGGGGTTGGTATCGGCACCAAGTGTGTTGGAGCGGAGCCTTCTCCTTGGTATCTGGATGCCTGGAGGCTCGGTCTTGACTTCTCT
The DNA here is from genome assembly GCF_019279795.1 of Protopterus annectens. Classification (NCBI taxonomy): domain Eukaryota; kingdom Metazoa; phylum Chordata; order Ceratodontiformes; family Protopteridae; genus Protopterus; species Protopterus annectens. The sequence continues at coordinate 60,894,464 of NC_056744.1, read as the reverse complement.
GTCGGGTCAGAGGGTAACTGCTCCTCCTATTATCCTTTCTCAGGATGTCCACTTCCCTTCGCCTTTCGATGTGGTGGAGTGGATTCTCTCTCTTTCTTTGAGACCCTTGACCATCTCCTCTTCGGACTCTGTCCCGGCTCCCTCTGTTTCTTGTGCGGATCCAGCCATTCTGCCATTTCGGGGAAAGCCTGCCGCCTCTTTGCCTCAGGAAGCTCCCTCTTGGGAACAGGAAGACTGTGGTGAGTCCTCCCCAGAGGTCCCCACTGAGGAGGTTCTTCACAAGTGTATGTGCAAGAGGAGGCACTTAAACTCCCCACCGGAGTTTCTCACCGAAGACCCCAATTTGGAGGAAGGGGAAGACTCCCCCCATCACCCCTTGAAGAGGTCTCCTTCGGAGAAGGAAGTGGTCTGCTCAAAAACCTACCTGGGATGAATCTGTGTTCCTCGAGGCATTTGGTGCAGGACCCTCTACTACCTGGTGTCCCCTCCCACACATCCCTTAGTGGATATTATTACATCTCGGGCGTGGAAGGAACTGGACACTGTGGAGTCCATTTCCAAACATCTGGACAAGGTTTTGAGCCCCCCTTCAGACAGATTTTATTGGCATAAGGAATCCCCGGTTGATGCCATGGTGGTGGTGGCTACCACTAGGAAGGAGCTCGCTTAGGAGAGCTCTACGGTCCACACTCCTGACTTGGAATCAAGGATGATGGACTGTTTCGGGAAGCGGGTGTACGCTTTAGCAACCTTTTCTGTAAGTTAGCTGAATTACATGGCACAAGTGATTCGCCTGCAGCGAGACCTGGTGAAGGAGATTGCTGATTCGATCCCTGGGTCCATAGCGGAGGACAAGGTGTTTTCCACTCGTCTGGCTACCCTAAATTTAGTTGTGGATACCTGTATGCATCTCCTCTCCCACAAGATGGAGGGAGCCCTTAGAGCCACTGGTACAGGCGTTGCCATCAGGCGACATGCCTAGCTCCGGTTCTCAGTTTTCAGAACCCTTTAAGGTGTCATTTACCAATGCCCCATACGTTTCTTCCCTTTGTGGGAAGTCTGTACGTAACACACTAGTTCAGAGTGAGAAAGATGGGAAGACTGTCTGCCATCGGGATCCACTTTTCGTCCCCTCAACGATTCTTTCTTTTCTAGGAGTCAGTTCACTTCTTCCCTGATGCAGGCCCTCAGCCTCATCCTTCACTACTCTGTTTGCTCAGCCCTAGGCCTGCTTCATCTCCCCCCCCCCCCGGATATATCAGGTTAGGGAAGAAGAGCATACTTCCTTTTTCTCCTCTGAGGACTCCATATCTTATACCTCCCAAAATTGCTTCATCCCAGGAGTATTAGTCTCCTGATGACTCTCTAGAGGGAGATTCACCCCCTGAGGATGTCACCAAAATTAAAGATTATTTCAAATGGGATACCTCCCAGATGTCTGATACCCAAAATAGCTGTTTTTAGCTTCTTCAAGTAGAATCCCCTCCCCCCCCTCTGCTGTTCCACCAGTCCTACCTGCTTACCTTGACTCCTTTAACTCTGCATCTAAGACTTCAGATTCACAGCCACCTGCCCCCAAGTGACCAGATTGCTTTTACAAGGTGCCTGACGAGCAAAAATTCTTAATCAAACCTCCCTTGGCAGACCCAGCAGTGATTGCCACCTATCCTGATAAGCAATCCAGACTCCTTCCCTCTGCCTCACTCCTACCTCACTCCTACCCACAGATAGACAGCAACTCTATGGATGGGGATAGGTACGAAGGTCTGTACCTCCTCCACTTTGGCTTTCAGAGCCATTAACTGTCAGATGTACTAAATATGGTGTGGAATTGGACTCTCAAGCATCTTCCATGCTGGTTACTATCCCTGACTGCCCCACTAAAGCTGACATCTCCTCCAAACTCTTTCTCTAGCTACACAAGTAGCCAGATACTTGATCAGATGTAGCTATGATGCTGCAGAAGCATCTGCTCGCTCTGCAGCATCTGCTTCAGTCCTCAGGAGATGCACCTGTCTGAGACTTCAAAATCTCTCAGAAGACTTTTTAAGTAAGATATTGGATGCCCCACTGGATCACTATTTCCTTTTTGGAAAGCCCCACTGGACCACGGTTTCCTTTTTGGAAAGCAATCTGCAGATCTTTTCAAGAATTTGCAAGAAAAGAAAGTAAAGAATTACAAGACATTAAACATTTATTGGTGTCCCCTATTCCCATGTACTATAGAAATTGTCTGGCAAAAGCCATGTTTGTGAGGTGAAACCCAGCCCAAGCGGGTAATTCCTCTTCCAGATCTAGAAGAGGTGAAAGAAGACCTACCAGTTACAGACCTACTACTCCACAACCTCAGCCTAGACGGCCTTTTCAGGACAGAGAAGTCCCCTATAATGCGTGACTGCCTTGCCCTCTACCACACTCAGCCCGCCTCTCCCACTGCCTTCCTTTCTGGAAAACCATCTCGGACAAATGGGTACTGTCCATAATACAAAAAGGATACTTCCTCTCCTGGAAAATAAAACCACCCATGAGAGGCATTCCTTTCTCTCCCAAAAAACAGCAGCATCTCCTTCCACATGTTTTGAGACCTTCTGAAGCTGTGTACCGTAGAACCAGTCCCCCTCAGGACAGAAAGGAAAAGGTTTCTACTCCTGTCACTTCCTGGTTCCCAAAAGAGGCTGTCCATGAAGACCCATCTTAGACCTCTCCTTCTTAAATCCTTACCTACATCTGCCCTCCTTCAAAATGCTGTCACTTCCAACTCTGCTTCCACTCATCCCAACCAAGGCCTTCATGGCCACCTTGGACCTAAAAAAGGCCTACTTACACATAACCATCAGACATTCCCATGGAAGATTCCTGCATTTCCCTGGGCCCTCTTTATTTCCAATTTACTGCTTTGCCCTTTGGTTTGTCCACTGCCTCCAGAGTGTTTACAGAATACCTGTTCCCGGCCATTGCCTTTTGCAGATCATGGGGAATTCAGATTTACGCCTATCTAGACAACATCCTAATTCTGGTAAAGGATTCTCTTTCAAATCATCTGCACTTCACCGTGTCCCTTCTACAAAATCTAGGGTTCACCATCAACCTTCCAAAGTCTTCCTTGAACCCCAGAGCAGGACAAGATTTTCCTGGGTTGCAGAACTCAAATGGACAAAATGAAGGCTTTTCTTCCACAAGACGGCCAACTCCTTTACCTTTCACTTCAAGGAGCTGCTATAGGCACAGGTAATAACTGCAAGGCAATTCCTACTAATCCTGGGATTAATGGCAGCCACCATACCTATGATCCCACTGGCCAGAATGCATATGTGCCAACTACAGTAGTACCTTACAAAAAAAAAAAAAAATTTGTTCCCAACTCCAGAATCACCTGGAGCAAGAAATCCCCCTCCTTCCCTGTCTTAAGGAGATCACCTGGTGGATCCAATAAGTCCAGCTAAACCTGGGCCTTCCACTCCAGCCCAAACACCCAACCCAGGTAATGCATACAGTGCCTCAGATTCAGGGTGGGGAGCCACAGTGGCACCTTACAGGGTTCAAACAACCTGGCACCCTTCCTTGAGGGAAAAACCCATCAATGCGAGGGAAATGAAAGCAGTAGTCTTTGCAATAAAAACCTTTATCCCTCTGCTTCTACCAGGGGTACTTCAAATAGTAACAGCACCACTGTAATGTGGTACCTCAACAAACTGGGAGGGACAAAAGCATATCAGATGTGCAGACTCTAGCCCTGCTTATATGGGATCTATTCTCTTGCCACAACTCGTCTCTGCAGGCAACCTACATTCCCTCGCAGGACAACAAGCAAGCAGACCTAAGCAGGACATCCTCTCCACAGCACGAATGAATGTTGGACAGGATGGTCATCTTAGACATTGTCCACCAATGGGGCACTCCCCCAGAACAGGCAGCTGCAGACCTTCTGCTCAAAGACCTATTCCTCTCTAACCTGGATGGTAGATGCTTTCAACATCTCCTGGAAGGGGAAGATGTTTTGTGTTTCACTGTTGCAGTTATCACACTTGGGTTGTACGGAGATAGAGAATGAAAGTGTTTAGCAACAAAAAGGGACAGCTGATGAATGGTTCGGGCGTTGAACAAGGCACAAAACCGACAGCAAGGTACATTGTGGGCTGGGCCTAAACAGGTGATACAGTAAGAATGTAAATCTCGGTGTGGTATTTGTTTTCCACAGGCAAGACAATTGTTAACTTTTCTTGCTCTAACCGATATCAGAAAAAAAGGATCCCCAACTGGGTACGTAGCTTTAGAAGACTTCAGGATGATTCAATTCGGAAACAAAAACTCAGGTAGCGGCCGACTGGTACTCATGCGAACTGCTTCTGCATCAGGCTCCTCAGCAAGAAAGACTGATGTAATGGCGTCGCCTGCCTGTTTTTATACCCCTGACAACCCGATGTCCATCCTGGAGTGACGGCAACCGACGCAGAAATACTAAGTCTCTGGTATTCGGGCTGACTGCAGGCAGATAACCCAAGTATGATGACTGCAACAGTAAATACACTCTAACATCTACATTTGTGGTAAGTGTACACAACTGTACTTTTTCTTTATGCCCCACTTTCCCACTGATTCAGAAAGTTCTGAAAATCAGGAGAGACTGAAATCTTCAGTGACCCCCCCTACTGGCCAAGGCAGCACTGGTTCCCCCCTACTTCACAGTCTAGCCAAGGGCAGTCACTACAAGTTACCCTACAAGGTGGACATTCTGACATAAGAAAAGGGGACTCTCATCCACCCACACTTGCAGATGTTGTCCCTGAAACTGTGGGTGATAAAACTTTTGATCCCATTCAGACACCACTACTCAGAGGATGTGCTTTCAGTCCTGAGGGAGGCCAGGAAACCTACAACAAGGAAATCATACCTAGCTAAATGGGAAAGATTTACTAAATGGTGTCTAGACAGAGGAAGGGATCCTTGCATTGCTGACCCCCCCCCCCAGTCCTTACTTGTGTGTCAACTGATTAAAAGTGGACTTTCCTATTCAGTGAAAGTACACCTTTATACTATATCAGCCTGCTTGCTAAGACCCTCCCTTGCTAGCCTGGCTTGATGTAAAACTCTTCCTTGACCCCCATAAAAGCCTATCCCTCCGCCCTGGGACTTTAACTTCATCCTGGAAAAGCTTACCCAGCACCCTTTTGAACCTGCTGACAGCTACCCTTCAGATGTGTACATGGAAAACAATTCTACTAGTGGCTATTGCTTCAGCTATAAGGGTTTCAGAACTGCAAGCCTTAATGCCCCCCCTCCCCCATACTACGTTCCACAAAGACCAGGTAGCCCTGAGAACTAACCCCTTCTTTATGCCCAAGGTGGTCAACGATTTGTCTTTAAAGCAAGCTATCCATCTTCCCACCTTCTTTCCCTGTCCCACCAATGAAGGTGAGAGAATACTTTACTCCCTAGATGTACACAGACAACTTAGATTTTACCTGGACAAAACAAAATCCATTAGGAAATCAAAAGGACTCTGCTTACTTCCATCCTAGAGCATTGGGCAAGGCTGTCTCCAAGCAGACCATTTCATGCTGGATCAGGAAAACCTATGGTCTTTGCTACTCCCACCATGGAAAAAATCTCCCAGTGGGAGTAAAAGCCCATTCAACCAGGGCAATGCCACCTCAAAGGATTTCCTAAAAGATCTTGACACATCTTCATTGTGGAAGCAGACACATGGTCCACTATCCACACTTTCACCAAACACTACAAGTTAGACCAGGTTTCCAGAGCACGGGCAGGATTTGCCAGAGCAGTCCTACAGGGTGTTGTAGAATCATATTCTGCATCTGCCCCCCACTCATCCAACTACGCTGTGGTACTCTCCCACAACAAGAATACTGCAACATGGGAATAGGACATAGAATAGTTGTATAAAGTCTTACCATAAGCATGGATGGCCTTCTCTTCCATGTTGCAGTATCCCCCCCACCAATAACCCCCCCCCTTCATTCTCCTTCTCATCCCAGCATGTCCCTAGGTCCTAATCTCCTACACCCTTCACCTTGGACCTATCAATACTTAAGAAGGACTCCAGGGTCCCATACCTGACACCACTGGCACGTCCTCCTGCTGGGTCCTCTACTCTACCTGCTGAGCTTCAAGTTCTGAGGATTGTGCGTGCAGATGTCATATTTAAGGCCCCTGGTTTATGGCCCTATGTGTGATGTCCCACGCAGCCAAGCTGAAGCTTTTTTGTAGGAGCCGATATAAGAGTCGCCTGAGGGCAAGGAAATCCCACAACAAGAATACTGCAACATGGAAAATAACGACCTCTATGGTTATGGTAAGATTTTACACATCTATTCTTTTTTTTTATTTGTCTTCAGCCGTCCTTCCCCTGGCCTTGTGTCGACTGTTGGTTGCTCCTTCGACTACTGGAGGTGGTCACTGTATGGGTACCTCTTGTCCTTATCCTTGTTGATGGTTTTTCGTATGGACAAGGTTCTGTTGGGTTGGGTGAGAGTACTAGATTGGGCAGCAAACTCTATCTGAAGGGAGGAAGGAGACAGGAGCATTATGGGTAGGAGCTTTGAACTTGGATCAAATGCTGGATATGCGGCCCAGTCAGATCCGAGACAGATCCGGGAACTCACAGGTTGAAGACAAATGAACAATTACTCAGATGAATGTTATGGTGAATACATTACTTTTTTTCCCATCCATTTGTCAAAATTATTTTCTTTTCTTTTGAGAACCACTTTGTTTTATGTGTAGTAGAAAATTGTTCAACAGAAGTGATGGTCTCTCTGATGCATATTATCCCTCCAGCATGTTCTATTTTATGATGCAAAAAAGATTGAGATCCCTTGAGCAGATGTTAAAGTTAACACCGGACTTGTGAATGTGTAAAATGTCTGACTGGGTAGGGTTTGAAGCTCTGTACATGAGGCATAGCTAAGTCTCATAGTAGTCTGTGTGGTATACTGAGAACAGAGACAAGGATTTGAGATGGTTTGCGTGTTTGCTTTTTTTTCCTGGTCACTCCAGTAGACATGTATTTGGACAGGTGCATAGTAAACGAGGCATGGAATAGAGTACAGTGGAATGATTACATCAATGGTCCTGGATGCCATATCTTTAGATTTAAGCTGTGTGATGAAAAGGGGCTTCCATACAATAGTGAATTCATGGTGGTAAAAAGGATACTTCGTTGTTGACTCAAGTTCCCAGATACTTGACTACGGGGTCTGCTAATGTATTTACAAGGGAAATCATTCTTGCTTAAGGATACAATGATACATTTCTTGGCATTTTGTTTTAATCCATGACATTTGTCATCAGTTGTTTAGGGGAAGTCCCTTGTGAAGGATTTTTTGGTGTCCTCTGGGGAGTTTGGCACAAAGTTTATAGTCATCTGCAGTTAGTCAGCTGTCAACCGTTAACATTTGGTCTGATATATGAGAAGTAAATGCCAAAGAGGAGTGGCCCAAGGACTGAACCTTGGAGTACACCGCTAGTGATGGGTCTTTTTGGAGGAGGTAGAGCTGCCCGGTCTTTCCTAGGTTGTATTTATGAGCCACTTTGCTATCTAGTCAGTTACATAAACTTGCCTAGCTAAATGCAAAACATTTATCTGATACCACATGGCATGGTACTGAATGCTTTTGCAAGGTGTAGCTATGTGGTGTGTACTGATCTGCCCTCCTCCATTTCTTCCGTAACCTTAAAGAAGTCAGCCAGGTTAAGTGGGGAGGATCTGCCCTGACTAATCTTAACTGGCTTGGGTTGAGTGTGTAGTTTACTTTTGACCTTATTTATTAATGCTGTAATGATCCTATTTCAGAGCCTTACAGATGAGGCTGGTTGGGCTTGTAGATCAATAATTACTGGGTCCATTGATGCCCCAACTTTGGGAAAGGAGATGGCTGTTGCTGTCCCCCATTCATCTGGCATGAAGCCTTGTTTGGAGGCTAATACTGAACAACCTCTGCAGGATCTGACAAGTCCTGTTTCAGACTGACTAGTAGGCAGCCTGGTATGTTATCTGGCACCATATAAATGTTGTTGTTGGATAGTATCTTGAGGAACTTGGGAGATTTGAGGGGGGATTGTAGATGCATTTTGTGATCTGAGAATATGGGGGAGGAGTTTTAACTAATTTTTGTCCTGTGGTAGATTTACTCTGACCCAGAGGACAGCCAGCAATATCCTTTATTATTATTAGCGCTGTGCATTTCTGAGCCTCCTAACAAAAACTTTGTGGTTATTTATTTTTCACTTGGGTGACTATTTTTACCTCTTATCTGGCTTTGGTCTAGTTGATCATCGACCAGATTTTCTTAAATTTAGCAAGAGTGTTTGCGTCTTTTGATTCGATTTTAAATTTATTTTTGCATGAAGTGAATATTTTTTTATTATAGCGCCTATTTATATTAGGGTTACATTATAAGGTGTTTATTTTAAAATGTTACATATTTCTGAGGGAGGCAGATGCATCTTTGCAGCTGTTTACATGTGCATAAAATTTGGTGGTAAAGGATTCCGTATAAATGGTGAGGTTGGCAGAGGCTTGTGAATTTGGCCTGGTCATCACTCAGTTTTAGTAGACTAGTCTTTGGCATGCTCTCGATACCTAGGTATTGCGAGTTGCTTCTGGCTTCAGTCTTAAGATGAACGTGACAGATTTGTGGTCAAACTTAACCAGGGAGAAAGTTACAGTTGGTTGGGAATAATACTGCCCCATATTGGTAAGGACCAAGTCCTTATTGCTGATGGTTAGGATGAAAACTAATTGGCTCTCTGAGCTTTGTATTAATAGTCAAGAAATTTCTGAGCATGTGTTTAGGAATGTGCAGGTCTTTCAGTTAGTGAAGATGTAGTTGAAGTTTCCTAGGAGAAGGATATTTGGCTTAATGCATAGGGATTCCATAGTGATTAGGTAGGAGATATGGGCTGAGGGGATTCTGTAGCCGCTATATGTGATAAGTTGATTTGTTAATACCAAGTAGGATGTGGATTAGTTCAGGATATTTTGTCTGAGCCTGGAGGTGATTTTCTAAGAAAACAGTCGCTGTTACTTTAGTTCTCCATCTAGTGCAGTGGGACTGAATGCTGGGTAGGCATTGAAACCCTGCACTGATGGAGAGGCTGTGCTTTCATTGGTCTTTGACAATCCACATATTAATGTTTTCTAGGGTAAGGAGTGCTTGTAGGGAGTTTCTTTGCCAAGACTCCTAGTGTTGAGCAGCAGTACCTTTTGTTTACCCAGTTTTTGTTTTAGATTCAAAGCTTTAGAAAACTGAGCTTGCCAAGGCACTAGTTGGGTGGACAAGAATTTAGCAGGTCTAGCCTTGGGGGGGGGGTAATGTGCAGGCCACTCCTGGCAAACCAGTTAAGACGGACAGTTCTTCCTAGGGTGTTGTATTGTACCCTCATAGAATGGCATCAGAAGCTAAAACAGTTGTTGGACCATCTTTAGTTTATACTGTGTCATCTTTCTTGGAGATGATAAAAAGCGACTATGTTCATCCTTCTTCCTCAGGCACACATTCCAAAAGATTCATGTTTCTCTTTTATACTGCAGGGAGGTGTGTCTCAAGTAATTTACACCCACTTGCACTATGACTGCGTGAAGTACTTAAATTCATGTGCGATGTAACAATTCTTGGCAACTGATCTTGAACCTGGTAAATGGTGCACTGGTGTGTCTCACTATGACGTCGCCTATGACTAAGGTATTTGATTGTGTGGAGATTTGCCTTAAGAGCTTTAGAACGGAGTCTGTGAATCTTGTATGTTTAATGGTGGTTGCCAAGGATACGTGTTTCTTTGGTTCCATTTAGGAAGCCTTCATGGTTTAGGCGGATTGTTTAAGAGCTTCAGCACATGTAGGTCTGTGTTTGGCTTGAGCGATGTGCTTGGTTTAGTGTGGTGTGTGCTACTAATCCTGCATATTTTCATTGCTTCATATGAGAGCTTTGTCTCCAGTAACATACAACTGCATCTCTTGCACACTATTTAAATAGTAGGAGACAATTGCTGTAATGTACCAGGATGCCTATTTTCAACAATCTCTGTAGCCAGCTTGGTTGAACGTGCAATCTATGGCTCCGGGTGCTAATATGGGCAGAAGGGGAGTTGCACTAATGAGGCTTGGAGTGGATTACTGAAAGTGCTGTCTATCTGGCAATGCAGTTAGTGCTGATTCAACACAGCTGCATGCAGCTAGGAATCCATGATACTTTGCTCCTTCTTTCACAAGTGCCAAAATAGCACTAATCCAAAGCTGCTTCCTGAGAAGTAGTAGTATCCCAGATGTTGGATTCCATAGACTTGAAATAATCTGTTGGTATCTACTGTGAACAGAACCCACAGCAGTTGGATGCAACAGAAAGCCAAGCTGCACAAAGACCCTGAAGCAGTTCTCACCAAATCTGCAACCAGATGAATTAGAATTAAAAAAAAAAAAAAAAAAAAAAAAAAAAAACCTGCAACCAGACCAAATCGGAGACCAGAAAGAATCAATGTCCTACTCTTGCAAGGTGCAGAGCAATAGCACTAATTCCAAGCTGAACCCTGAGAAGCAGTTTTCAGGATTTCCAGTGATCGGTACTATCTAGGAAGGTTGGAGAATACCAGAAACAATACTAATCCCAAACTATTCTTCAGAAGCATATTAAACCACCAAGAAGGAAAAATAGTCCAGGAAACGACTCAGCCAGTATATCCAAATAATTTATTTTATAGTACCAACAATTGATTTTCTCCAGCGCCTCGTCATAAGCCTTTTAACAGAGTATAACAAAACCCATTTCTCATTCCTTTATATAGTAAAAAACTATTCTAATAAAATAATTAAAAAAACACTTAATTACAGCAGCCATTTCCAATCAAGCTCTCTATTTAAACCCTTAGGGTGTAAAGTGTCAAATTTTAAAATAAACAGTGCTTCTTTCCATTGTAGTTTATTCTTCAAGCACATACCTTTCACACAATGTACTTTTTCCAAAATTGTGCCTGTTAAATTCTTACCATCACTGTTATGATATTTTTTAAAATGAAAGCCTAAAGGGCTTTCTACCTTTTCATTTTTAATATTTCTCAGATGTTCTAAGAACCTGACTCAAACTTCTTTTTGATTCACCTATGTAAAATAAATTGCATTCACATTTGAGTACATATACAATACCCTCTGTGTTGCAACTAAAATTACCATTCACATTAAATTTCTTTCCATTTATACAGTCAAAAGAATTTACTGTTTGGTTACATATACTACAATGACCACATGCTTTAAAACCATAATCAGAAATACATTTAGTTAGACTGGCAGCAGAAAAAATAAAATAATCATGAACTAGCATAATAATAATTTTTCCACGCCTATAAGACACCATAGGTTTTTGAGGTAACAATTCACCCAAGCATGGATCTTGTAACAAATGTGTCAAATAAAACATAACAATTTCTACTAATTTCTCTGTATATGTTCCATATGTTGTAACAAAAAACATTTTATCCACTTGTTGATTATACGCATTTTTATTTGATTTAGCCCTATATTTTACTTGTTTATGAATCTGATTATTAAAATTCAAATTATTTTTAGCTTGTTCTACACTTTCTACACTATAACCTCTTTTAATAAATTTCTGACAAGTCAACTCAATTTCTAATTCTTCAGAAGCAGCTCCTGCTCTTTCGTGATTTGGTAATTTAGTGTTAGATGTTACAGTTTTTTAAAAAGTAAGATCTGGGGGGGGGTGTTCTCTGCAATAGTCGGTGTGTTCACTCCCCCCAAGTTAGCCCCTGTTTATAGGTTCCCACTAACTCGAGCTTTAAGAGCTTGGGACCTTTTTAGTCTTATCTTTAAGAGCCCTGTAGAATGAGCAGATAAGACGACCAGGAGGAGCTTTCAAAGTTAGATATACAGTAGAGGTGGGCAGCCAATAGGCACAAATTTTAAAAGCACAATATGGAGTGGGCAAGTGGCTGGGAAGAATCCAAAGCAGTCACACAGCAGCAGTAGTCTCTCAGCACTTGCAGCTAAATAGGCGTACTGCTAAATACCTGAAATAAGAGACCCTGCTTCTCATCTCCTCCCACTGATTTAGCTAGCTGTAATTACTTTTTAATCAGTAAATGGAAAACCGTGTGTATGTGTGTATGTGTACATATTTTTTTTTCTTCTGAGTGACCCTTTGAATTTTAAAATTTATTGGCCAGGGGGGAAAAAAACTCCCACTAAGGTAAAAAAAAAAAAAAAAAAAAAAAGAATTATTCAAACCTTAAATGAAGAAATCCAATCCACAATCCAGTGCAGTCCCACAGGACTTGCAGCTTGTTTGTACCATTGACTGCAGTGGTCTGTGCTGCTTTACTGCACCCCACTTAACTAGGAGCAATATTTTTGCTGAGGAGTGCTAGATTAACTTTTTTTCTGTTAATGTTCCTTCTCTGGTAGACTCTAACCAACTGGATTCTTTAATTTTTATATTGCATATACCATTTCCTCCTTGTTCTCATGGGGTAAATGGTATGATTCTTCTAATTGTACTTTAACTTGCAGAAGGGGCCAGGAATGGGTTCAAAAGGCTTAACTTGTGTAGCAAAGTTTGGGTAAGGGATTGCTGTGAAATCTGCAAAAAGGGCATCTGGGCTGCAAGCTCTTATTCATGGGTCTGTAATGACACTTGAGAACAAATACCTCTTATGTCTAAAGTGGAGTTTAAAACCACGTCACTGTCTTCTTTTCAGAAGTCTGAAAACCAGAGTAATGTTTTTCATAGTTAACTTGTAAGACTACTGCAGCAGTGTTATGTCCTATGCAAGACATAACAGCTGACCAGCTTCCAAAGTTTTGCGCACCTTCTATATGCCCAAATTGTTGGGTCAGCTTGAGCTGACTAAAAGAAAGTTTTCAGGATCAAGCCCTTCAGAGCTTTTCTGTCGCAGAAGAGAACTTTTGAAGGTTGTTCTCTCTCTTGGGGGAAAATCTTCTATATATTTTTAATGTTTGTTTAACCTTTATTTAGGAAAGTATATTTTAAGACAGGAATGTTCGACTGCCACATGACTTTACTTTTAAACAGGAGTGCACTCTTTCTGGCTGTTTAAAAGTTTATTTAAACATTCTAAAATATTTTTTTTCTGTGGCAAAACTGTTTAAATTACATTTTACCTCCTCCAAAAAATATTGGTGCTTTTTACTTCATTTTTTTGCTGGGAAGATTTACTTATTACTTTGACATTTTTCCTGGCTTGTGCTGTTTAGTTCTTTCAGGAAAGAAACACTGTATTTAGCTTGACCATGGAACAGACTACTGGTCCTATGGTCTGCCCTTTTTCCAGCCACAGTGAAGTTAACTGCCTTTTTCACCACAGAATGGCAGCAATTTGCCTCATCTGCAGATGGGTAACTCTGCTGTGGCCAAAGCTGGTTCGTTCCTCAGACCACTCATCTTTTTTCCTTGATCCCTCAGTTGTCTATATAGCCACTATAGACTAGGGGTTATCCGCATTCTCTATGGCTTTTGGAGTCTCCTCAGTGGAAAAGAGCCCCCTCTTGTCAGTGGTGGGAGGAGGGACAGGGAAGGTGTCCATATGTGGCCAGCATGTGATGCCCACCCCTGGGGAAGCTGCTGCTATCATTAATCTCCTGTGTCCTAATTTTCCTGCCAAAAAGAAATGGACAACTAAACCTGTATCATCTTCTGCACTACTTTAAATGGACAGGAGTAATTTAAGTCTGACTTGGGGGGGGGGGGGGGGGTTGTACAGGCCTTTGAGCCTCCTCAGTTTTCCAGGTAAAAACAAAAAAAAGATTCTTCTCTTCATAGGTTCATAGATTAGTACTAGGCTAACTGCCCTTGCGAGACATTTTAAGCCTAGCCAATTATCCCTTGTGAGACTTAAACCCTGTATCTTGTGTTTGTAAGGCAAACACCTTAACCATTAGGCCACCATCCCAACTTTCTGAAGAGGTTCAGGAATTTGAATCTTCAGAGAATGTAAATGGGACAGATGCAAATTTCTCTGATTCCCTATCATATGATAGAAACCTCATTTGACAAACGCATTTGATTGAAACCATAAGACTGAAATTTCAAAAGACTGAATAGTCACTTGATTGAAACCTATGACTGAAACCCATAATACTGAATTTCAACATACTAAATTACAAACTGGAGCATATAAAACCAGACTAGATGGGGGGCTACTCCCTCCACACACCCCTAACTATATACACTAACTTCAGGATTGCACTACAGTGGGGAAAAGGGCGTATACCTTTCACGAACCTTACAACAGTCTACATGCCACCACTACTATGCCATTTTCCCCACTGTAGTGCGATTCTGGAGTTAATATATACAGTTAGGGGGGTGTGGGGGCATAGCAGTCTACCTAGTGTTTTATTTGGTCCAGTTTACAATTTAGCATGTTGAAATTCAGTATTATGGGTTTCAGTCAGGTGACTTTTTAGTCTTGAAATTTTTAGAAATTTCAGTCTTCTGGTCTCAGTCAAATGAGTTTCAGTCAAAGGAGGTTTCTGCCATATGATAGGGATCCAGTTTTTCTTATTAGTGACTCCTTTACTGTTTCCAGAATGTGCCTTTGTTTTAATTGGTAGACTGAGGTTTCTTAGTTCCTCAGAAAATACTACGAAGTAACTGAAGTGGAATTTCTAGGGCTTCTTGCCATCCCCTCCACTGCTGTCAGCATGGTAAGAGGTGTTTGTCACATCCTATGGTTTCCTGATAGCCAGCCTGGTGCACTTAAGAAAGCGGATAGATTGTACAAAGTTCCACTGCCTTTATTTGATGGGATATTTTAGAGCTACACAGTTAAAGCTCATACACTACACAAGCAGAAGTTATAGTTCAAAGTGTAATGGGATGAAGTGCGGGGGAAGGTTGAAGAAAGAGTGGAATTTCGGATGCAAATCCGTAACTCATTACATCCAGGTGACCCCTCCAGGTGCGTCTGCAGGTAATTCCTACTGACTCCTCTAGACAGAGTATTTTGTTCATATTTGCATCAATAATTCCAAAAAACATGCTATGTACAAGTTTTTAAAAGATTTCATCTTAAAGCGTACACAATGGCAAACTCAACTACATTAATATTTGATCTCTGTCTAGTGCAGGTAAATAGATATTAACTGTTTTTTTATATTAATTAAATGTTATATGTATAATTTTCATATTCTAAATATATCGACAACCAAGCGACACACACAACTCCGTAGCCTCATATGAAAGCTCTCGGCTAGGTTAATAAGATGCTGCTGATAGTATGTGTGTAACTTTTTAGTGGTTGCTGAGATATTGTAAGTTGTTTACAAAGTATTACAAATGTAATAGTTACTGTGTTTACTGTGGCTTATAAAATTCTGTTTAAGATTTAGAACCTAAAGAATACTGCCACTATAATTATACTTTCATAAGCTTTATGGTTCCAGAGATATGAACATTTGTTTGAAATGTGAGGACATAATTTGATTCTGTAAAAAGGCTTAGGCTCCGCCCATTGGAAGTTACAGTGCAACCTTTCTGAGCTCCATTGGAGTGGAAGATCACCAGTACCATACATGTACTATATTCATCATAATGCAGGAAGTATTCTAAGATCTAAGCCAGCACATGATTGATGAAAGATTTGGACAATAGGGATGACTGCAAGTAGGGGTACAGAGGTGGTTCAAGTTTACTGGAGAAAACTGGCATTGAGACCAAGATATTGTGAGCAAGTAACTGTACAGAAAGGAAATGGAGTGGGGTGAGGCCAGAGAGAAGTTTAGACTGCAGGTTAGAGTTGGCATTTAGGTAAAAAAGGGATGGGGGGGTCTTGGATGAAAGACCTGCTGTGGAAGAGTTAAGTCGAATCTAGAACAGAAACTTCTGTTAAAGGGATAATTAATAGGGCATATAAAATATTGCATGATAATTATAAGATGCTATCGGAGGACTTTGGAAAAGATTGAGAGACTAGAAAAGCAGTTTTACAAGGGAACAATGGAAGAACATGTGTATGGCTCCCGAGTGTGCAACAAAGTCCAGATGTTTAAGATTTTTTATTAGAAATGTTTGCATAAGTATTTATATACCCCAAGCTGACTTCAGATAATTTTTCCTCAGGTAAATGGCAAGTGTTGGAGTTGTGATGGGAAAGAAAGAGATAACTGGGCACATGATGTACATAGTGTTTCACTGTTGCAGTCATTATACTTGGGTTATTCTGCTGGCAGGCTACCCGCAGTCAGCCTGAATTCCAAATTCTCCAGTCTTTCTTGGCGCGCGGTGCCCAACGCGAAAGCAGTTAGCAAGTGCCGGTCGGCAGACTCCTGAGATTTTCAAAACCGAATTTCAGATCCGAAGTCTTCATTAAAGCTAAGTACCCCGTTGGGGAAACTTTTTTTCTTGCTCCAGACCGATGTCAGAAAAAGTTAACCATTGTATTTCTTGTGGGAAGCAAATACCTCAAGGATTTACATTCTTACTGTTATTCCTTGCCTATGCCCTGACGACGACGTTGCTAGCTGTCGGTTTTGTGCTAGATTTGACCAACGCACTATTAAGCTTCGGTATGATTTTGCCTTTCATTACTTTGGCTGAAGACTTTATTATATAATGCCATCAGAACAGCCGACGACCGGAGTTTATAAAAAGCGCAAGGAAAAGGACAGGCATCCGAGGTCCAAAACCGCCTACGAGGCCTCCGCTAGGCTAGTCGCCGGTTTGCCAGTTCTCAGTGAGGTGCTGTCGCAGCCCTTGATGCCCGCTACCTCAGAGCCACAGGCCGCTTCCGACTCCCACGTGGAGCCGACTAGGCCTATGGATACTCAAGGTATTGGACACTCGGAAACTATTCCCTCAGATGGGTCCAGAGCCACTGAGCAGGCATCGGCTTCTGAGGGTGTTAAGCCAACCTCAGCTTCAAAGACTAAAGCAACTCTAAAGACAAAGAAACAAGTACAGCATTCTCCTGCACAGACTTCCATGCCTAAAAAAACAGATGCTTAAAATGGCCAAAGACCTAATTACTTTGATCAGGGGTTCCCATCCCCCTCCTGATAAGAGGCCTAGGCAAGAGACAGAATATGAATCTTCAGATCAGGTTTCCATTTTCTCTGACTCCTCTTCTGAACAGGGATACTCACTTCCTCCCTATGAGGATTCTGATGCTGAAAGAGTCTATTCCTTCAGCCTCTCCTCCTGAGGATTATTCTTTTGGGGAAACCCTTCACACCATGAGGGAGCACTTTCACTGGGAGAGCCAAGATTACTCAATCTAAGAAAAGGCTCAGAGACTTTCTTTTACTTCCTCAACACAGACCTCTTGCTATTCCACCTGTTCTAGACATAGTAGATGATGTATTTTCAGAGTCCAGCCTGTCTCCTGACTCTCTACCCCCTGCCAGACAGATACTACCTGGTTCTAGATTCCCACAAATTTCTATATAAAAACCCTGCTGCTGACCCAGAAACTATATCTCAGGGTCCCAAAGGGGTCAAGGCTTTCACTGCGAAAAACCCTGTCCCCTCTGATAGGGATTCTAGGGCACTGAACAGATGGGGGAAAAAAGTTTACACTTCTGCTACCTTGGCTGTAAGGGCTTTAAATTGTCAGTTTCATATGCTTAAATATCAGCAATATTTAATGTCACTGCTAAAACAGAAAATGTTGACCAATTCTGAATGTGCAGATAAGGAAATGCAGGATTTATTGCATGCAGCTGAACAAGTGGGAAAGCATACTTTGCAATGTGGTTTTGATTCACTGGAGGCCTCTTGCAGGGCCGCTGTTACAGGTACTATCATTAGAAGGCATGCTTGGTTAAAGGAACAAAATCTGCCTGATCATGTTAAAGCAAAATTATTGGATGCTCCTTTACAGCATGATACTTTGTTTGGTGTTAAGGCAGAAGAGGTGTAGAAGAGGTGTTAAAGAAAATGGAGGATAAAGCGAAGTCCATGCAGACAGTTAAGGATTTCTTACAGGTACAACCACCCAGATTTAGCAGGAACTGGCCTTCAAAGAATTGATCCTTTCCAGTGTCAGACAGGCCATAAAGAGGCAGATACAGATGCCCTAGAGGCAGATCCCAGCCCCAAGGCTCATACAGGCCTAAACAATGGGGTGCTTCTACCTCCAAAAGTGGAGAAGACAAATCACAGCCATATAGAAAACAGTCCCAATGACTTTCCTCTGCCAATACCAAGCACTTATCTTTTGGCAGCCCCTTAGGGGGAAAACTAGCACTTTTTTCACAAAATTGGCATATAATCACCCAGGACAAATGGGTCTTGAATATAGTGTCCCAGGGCTACAGGTTCCACTTTCACACCCTGCCAAAGGCAAAAGGTATGCCAGACCTGCCACAAAATCAATGGGCAGAGGCACAAAAACAAGTTGCATCCTTCATGGACATGAGGGCCATTCAGCAAGTACCACAGCAAGAGCAGGGACAAGGATTTTACTCCAGACTATTCCTGGTACCCAGAAAGGACAAAGTCTGGAGACCAATACTGGACCTGTCTATTCTAAACTTTTCTGGACGTTCCAAAATTCAAAATGTTGAGACTGCAGCAGCTTCTGCCCATGCTGGGCAAGAAGGCTTGGCTTGTAACTTTGGACCTAAAAGAGGCATACCTGCATGTCCCAATCAGACAATCTTGCAGACGATACCTCAGATTCATAGCTGGATCAATGCACTACCAATTCTCTGCACTCCCCTTTGGCTTATCTACTGTGCCCAGGGTCTTCACAAAATGCCCGGACGACTGCCTTATTCAAGCAGAGAACAAAGACATTCTACTGAGGCATCTGGCGTTTGTAAAAAGATTACTAATTTGCCTAGGGTACACAGTAAATGAAAATAAATCAAAACTAGTACCCTCTCAAGAGATAATGTTCCTGGGTGCAAGCTTAAATACAACTGCCCAGATGGCTTATCTCACACCAGACAAACAAAGGCAACTGACTTCTTACTTCGAAATGTTGGCAACAAAGACCCAGTTATCTGCAAGAAAAATTCTGCAGGCTTTGGGCTTCATGGCATCCTGCATTCTACTAATTTTGTATGCAAGACTGCTTATGAGGAAACTACAATGGTATCTAAAACATGTTTGGACTCAACATTGCCACAGCCTGGAAACATTAATTACCCTCATTCCCTGCCTACAACAGGAGTTTCGATGGTGGGCACAGGCCTGTCACCACAACAAGGGACATTCATTCACTCTACCCACGGCCAGGCAGACACTAACAGAGGCATCAGATTATGCCTGGGGGGCCCACATGGCAGGAAAATGTATTCAGGGAGCATGGCCAGCAAGCCAAATGCATCTTCATATCAATCAAAAAAGAGATGCTAGCTGTTCAGAATGCCCTGACGGCCTTCAAGGATCTATTTCATCCAGGACAACTGCTGGTAAAGACGGACAATACTACAGTCATGTGGTACGTAGACAAGCAGGGAGGCGCACATTCCTACCCCCTCTGCAGACAAGCCATGACTTTGTGGAACACAGCATTATCAAGTACACTTGCAAGCACAGTTCCTGTCAGGAAAGACAAATACTCTGGCAGACGAACTAAGCAGAAATCTCAAGGCTCCTCGCGAGTGGAAACTAGCTCCACAAATCTTCAGCATGATAACAAGGAAATGGGGATGCCCAGACATCTATTTGCCTCCCCGCACAACTGCCAACTACAGAGATTCTGCACAAGGACTCATCACAAACAAGCATGGAAAGTGGATGCCCTACGATTCAGCTGGAAAACCCTTACAGTATATGCTTTTCCTCCACTGCCTCTCCTCCCCAAGGTACTCCTAAAGGTCAGACCAGAGAAGCCAAAAATGATACTGATCGCCAGTACTGGTACCCAATCCTAAAGAGCTTGTCTCAAGGCCCAGCCTGGGCATTACCCCAAATTCCTCATTTGCTGACCCAACAAAACAATCCGATCCTGCACAGCCAGCTCGGAACCCTAAATCTGGCTGCATGGCTGATAATTTAACCATTCAGAACACACCTCTCTCTAAAGCAGTTATGGATGTTATTTTGGAGGCCAGATGGCCCAGCACCAGAAAATCTTGTACAGAAAAATGGAAGCGATTCTGTGCTTGGAACCAGGCACAAGAAATGGGCACACTTATACCAAATATTCCTCAGATTTTACAATACCTAACTGAGATGCTGGACAAAGGCCTATCCTTCTCATCAATTAAGATCCATGCCTCTGCCATTTCAGCTCATTACTATACGGGTCCACCTATTTTTTTCAAATCCACTGCTAAGACAGTACCTCAGAGGGGCCAAAAACATAAGACCTCCAAGGAGAGCTCCATCACCTGCATGGGACCTCACTTTTGTCTTGGAAAAGCTCACATTGTTTCTTTTTTTGAGCCAGGCAATACAGCTGAGATAAAATACTTAACATAGAAAACAGCTCTGCTCCTAGCAATAACCTCAGCAAGAAGAGTCTCAGTTACAGGCACTAATGGCTGTGGAACCTTTTATTATTTTCCATCCGGACAGTGTTTCTCTAAGGACAAACCCAACATTTATGCCTAAGGTAGTGTCCAGTGTGACTCTTAACCAAACCATTCATTTGCCTAACTTTTATCCAAACCCACAGAATAAGGGGGAGAGACTTCTGCATTCTTTGAACATATACAGACAGCTACGCTTCTACTGGAACAAAACTAAAGCCTTCAGAAAGACTGAGCAACTTTTAGTGGCATATGCTGCAGGATCACAAGGAAAAACTATTTCAAAGCAGACTATTTCAAAATGGATAGGCCACTGCATTCGTTTCAGCTATTCACAACATGGCAAATCCAGTGCCTAAGGGCATTAGGCCACATTCAACCAGAGCAGCAGCCACTTCAGCACCTTCCTCAGAAGAGTACCAACCAAGGACATTTTTGGAGGCTGCAACTTGGACTTCAGTGCACACTTTTACAAAGCACTACCACTTACCTCTTTACTCTAAATCCAGAGCAGGCTTCGCCACTGCAGTTCTGCAGGGCCTCATAGCCATTCCTAATTCTATCTAGGCCCAGCCACCCAACCTTGGCTTTGGGATTCAACCCAAGTGTAATGACTGCAACAGTGAAACGCGATGAACATGGTGCAGTTGTGTACCTACCATAAATGAAGATGTTGGAGTGTATTCACTGTTGCAGTCCAGGTTACCCTCCCTCCATCCCCCTTTCATTGCTGGGATTTATCTGTACTTCCCTATTCTATACAACCTATGTGGTGTATTTGCTTGTAGATGAAGGTAATGTTTGTTAGTTCATGCTTTTTTATGAGCAGAATTTTTAGCCTACCCTTTTGGGGGCACCTGACATCTGGGGCAAGAAAAAACGGAAGAAAATGGCATCAGCTGCATCTTTTATACCCCTGGCGCACTGACGTCAGGGAAGAGGCGATAGCAACCGACGCCTGACCAGGACTTTGGAATTCAGGCTGACTGTGGGTAGCCTGCCAGCAAGATAACCCAAGTGTAATGATGGCAACGGTGAATACACTCTAACATCTACATTTACGGTAGGCACACAACTGTACTTTTTATGGGAGTGTAATGAATGGCAGAATGTTGTTGTCAATCTCACCTTCATTCTTGCTTGATGGGTTCGGAGCCGATCCTCGGCTCCGACTCGGCACTTGCTAAGCTCGAGAGTCACTTTTACCAGCTCGAGGCAGCCCCATATCCCATGATGCAAGGCGGTAAGTACCCAGATCTCGTTTGCCGCTTCGCTGATGAGGTCCTCCTTTTACCAGCTCCTGGTAAGTGATTTAGATATTACTGTTTTAGCCCCCTTTTCAACTTAAAACTTTAATTTAACGTTTATAGTTAATTTAAGTCCCTTTCTGACTAGAAAATCCCTCACTCCTTTATATTTTTAGTCAGGCCTTCTCCCCTCCCATCCCCCCCCCTTGTTAGGGTGTGTGTGTGTGTGTGTATTAGAAGCCAGTTATCTGACTATTTGGGATAACTATTTCTTGGGACTGTTGTGTGTGTGTGTGGTTACAACTATGTCCAAGGAAAGGGTCTCAGGCTTTAAGAAGTGTGACTTGTGCTGTCAGAAGATGTCTCTGACAGACGGTCACACTTCTTGCTTATACTGCCTGGGACCTTTCCACCTGCAGGACTCCTGTGCAATATGTCATTCTTTTAGCCAGAGAGTCCTGCAGGAGAGGAGAAATAAATTGATTTTGAGGGGCCTTCTTAAACCGGAGGGCTCTCCGGCTAAGTCGGCCCCGACTAAGACTTCCAAGTCTTCCAAGGCCCAGGCTTCTGTCTCTAAGCCTGCGGCCTCTGTTCCGACTCTTTCAGAGTCGAGATTGGCTCCGGCTGGAGCCGATCCTAGTTTGCACAAACCTTCGGCACCGATGGCTATCGGTGCCGATACTGGTTCAGTCACATCGGTGTCGGCTCCGACTGGCTCCGACCACCATGTGGCTCAGGCTTCGGTGTCAGTGCCGACCGGCTCCGACACCGTTACTTTTGTGTCTGTATCGGCTCCGGCCGGAGCCGATACATCGAGACCTTCTGTCGGTGCCGAAAAGTTGTCGGCTCCGACAGCATCCATGGTTTCGTCGGCTCCGATGGTTCTTTCGAGGAAGAGGTTCAGGTCCCCTTCCTTGGAACCGATACTTTCGGCTCCGGCCTCTCCTCTCGGAACGGAGCCATCGGAGCCGATCATCCAGGTCATCCAGGCTTTCTGACCATGATTTAGAGAGGGTGGTCAGTAGATTATTAAAATCACAGGCACTGGCCCAGATGCTACATAGTCCGTCTCAACAGACGACTATTAGTCCACACCCCCTTGCAGTTCCTCCTTCGACTCTACCTCAGAGTTTGGAGCTGGAGTCTTCGGGAATGGTTTCTGCTATGGCTGAGGGACAGATACCCCCCCCCCTTCTGCTCCCTCAGCCTCTACTCTTATCTCCTCTTCGAGACCTTCCTTAGAGGGATTCGGTGGTCGGGCGTACCTGTTCTCCTCCGAGGGGGTGAGTGGCATCGGACCCTTGTCCGACCCCACTCTTCCCCTTGGAGCCTCGGCCTTGGTGAGCTCGGCTCCGACATCAGCCTCGGAGCCTTCCCTTTTGGTGGGCCCTGGAGTTCCTGGTTCTTCGGAACGGGTTCTCTCGGACCTCCCTGGGAGGGGAGCCTTCGAGGTGATGAAGAGTGTGCTAGCCACTGGACTCAGCCAGCAGTCTGTTCCCTTAGCTCCTCCCTCTACAGTGCCTGTCGATATCTCTGCCATCTCTCTTGCTCCCGGACCCAGAGATCCTCCGCCTCTGGTTTCCCCACTGGGAAGAACCCCCTCTTCTGAGGATTCTCCTGATCAGTCAGGGGATTCTCCGCGCAAGAGGACCTGTAAGAGGAAACACGTAGACTCCCCCGAGTCTATCACTTCAGATACCGACTTAGATGAGTCTGAGGGATCCCCAAGATCCCCCTCTGAGGATGTCTCCTTTTCAGACATCCTAGAACTCCTTAAACAGAGGGGAAACTGGCCCTCCAATAATCCCTCTGAGGATGAGTCGGTATACCTGGAGGCGTTTGGATCTCGGCCCTCCATCTCCTTGGTGTCTCCGCCTTTCGACCCCCTTATGCAGGTTATCGCTCGAAAGGCTTGGGCTGCTCCTGACTCTGTAGAGCCAGTTCCTAGGAGGCCTTCTAAAATTATTACTGCCCCTTCGGACAAGTAATTTCTCACGAAAGGTGTCCTTGCTGATGCCATGGTGGTGGCGGCTGCCACTAAGAAGGAACTTGCAGATCCTTCCATACCTGTCCATCCTCCTAATAAGGACTCTAGGACCATGGATAGGTATGGTAAGCTGATGTTCTCTTCAGCGACCTTTGCTATGCGCTCGCTGAACTACTTATGTCACTTCACCAGACTCCAAAGGGATATCCTTAAGGAGCTAGGTGAAGTAGTACAGGATCCCACAGCTGCAGGGGCTCAAGAAAAAATTGCTTCGCAGCTAGGAACCCTTAATTCTATTGTTAACTCTTCCATGCGACTGATATCATATGCAGCAGATGGAGCGAGTAGGGCTGCAGGTACAGGTGTGGCTCTTAGACGCCAAGCCTGGATGCGGCTCTGTAATTTTGCAGATCCCTTTAAGGCTTCCTTCACAAACTCTCCCTTTGATGGGTCAGCTTTGTTTGGCCCTCAAGTGAAGGAAACATTGACCAGGTGTGAGCAGGACGGCAAGACTCTTTCTGCCATAGGGGTCCGTTTTTCCACCCCTTCTAGACCTTACCCTAAAGGACAGAAGGGTGGCAAAATGTGGTTCCGCAAATCCTAAGGAGTCACGCCGGATTCACGTGGTAAATTTTACCCCTAGAGGCAGAGGGGGTAACAATAACAGATGCTGCTCTAGAGGCAGAGGGGGTCCACAAAACCAGGGAAGCAGAGAGCCTCTCTCTGACGAGCCCTTTCAGCATCCCTGAGATGTTGCCCGACTGTCCATCCTTGGAGGCAGTCGGGGGAAGACTATCGCTGTACCCAGAAGCCTGGCTTTCCCTAACTCAAGACAGATGGGTACAGTCGATCATATCTGAGGGTTACAAAATTCCTTTCGAGGAAACTCCCTTTTCTCACTCAAATTCCCTTCCAGATGTTCCACCCGGTCTAAGGGAAATTGCAGAGTTAGAAGTTTTAAAACTTCTGCAAAAAAGAGCCATTCAGCCAGTTACAACAGATCATTCAGAGCCCGGAATCTACTCAAGATTCTTTTTGGTCCCCAAAAAGACGGGAGGCTGGAGACCAATATTGAATCTCAGCAGACTCAACAAGTCTGTGAGAAAGACAAGATTCTGAATGGTCACACTTCAGTCAATTCTGCCCTTCTTACAGAAGGACAACTGGATGTGCTCAATAGATCTTCAGGATGCGTACTATATAGATCTTCAGGATGCGTACTATCACATAAAAATTCACAGACGCTCCAGAAGGTTTCTCCGCTTTCGGCTGGGGTCCAGTCATTTCCAATTCAGAGCCCTGCCCTTTGGTCTCGCTACAGCCCCCAGAGTGTTCACCAAATGTATGGCAGTGGTCACGGCTCACCTGAGACGTCAAGGATTCCAGGTGTTTCCGTATCTCGACTGGCTCCTTTCAGCCACCACCAGGCATCAGCTTCTTCAAGCCAGGGATTACACAATAAATCTTTGCACTCAATTGGGCATCTCGATCAACTACGGAAAATCCTCCTTGTTGCCTTGCCAGTCTATTACTTTCATAGGCGCAAACTTAAACACTGTTCGGATGTCAGCTACCCTCACAAACCAAAGAATCTCAGATATACAAGGTCACGTGAGAATCATTCTAGCCAGCAAGAAAGTACAAGCCAGAATGGTTCTAAAAGTGTTGGGCCTCATGGCTGTGGCCATTACCCTTCTTCCCCTGGCTCGCTTCTATATGCGCCTTCTTCAGTGGATGTTGTTCACTCAGTGGTCTTACCAACAACTTCCAATGCGTCACCAAATATTGGTGACACAGATTTGCAAGAATCATCTTTCTTGGTGGATTACTTCTCCCCAGATTCACCAAGGCAGACCCTTTGTACCCCCAACCCCGGTAGCCACTGTCACTACGGATGCCTCCTTGATCGGGTGGGGGGGGCATTATCAGGGCAGGATGGTTCATGGGACATGGCAACCGTTCGAATACCACCTGCACATAAATGTCCTAGAGATGAGAGCAGTGCTTTAACGTTGCAAGCCCTCAACGACTTTCTTCCCTTGGGGACAATTGCAGTCCACACAGACAACATGTCTTTAGTATGGTACATCAACAAACAGGGCGGAACCAAGTCCTACCCCTTGTGTCGAGAAGCTCTCAGACTTTGGCAATGGGCGATCTCCTCTCATCGGTTTCTGGTAGCAACGCATATCCCTGGGAAAACCAACATTTTAGCGGACAGATTGAGCAGAGCTATTCTCATGCCTCACGAGTGGTCTCTCAAACAATCTATAGTGGAGGAGATTTTTCTAGAATGGGGTCGCCCATGTTGCGATCTTTTTGCTACTCCCCAAAACAGCAAATGCCCAGACTTCTTCTCTCTCTTCCCACTGCCAGGCCATCCCCCCAGAGACGCTCTGACCCAGGATTGGCCCAAGGGACTTCTTTATGCCTTTCCTCCCTTTCCTCTGATCCCACAAGTAATCCAGAAAGCCACCGCTTTGAGAGCCAAAATGATTCTCATTGCCCCTTATTGGCCTCGACAAATTTGGTTTCCGTTCCTCCATCGTCACCTTTTGGTGCAGCCGTGGCATCTGGACCCAGTGCCAGATCTTCTGATTCACCAATCGGGTCAGCTGCACCGGTCTATCCCTTCTCTCAACCTCACAGCATGGTTGCTCCACTTCCTTCCTTAGCCAGGCTTCCTATGATCTCTAATCCTGTTAGAGACATCATAGTAGCTTCCTTAAAATCCTCTACTAGGAGGATTTATACTAGCAAATGGAGACGTTTTTCTTATTGGGCAAAAGCCAAGAATATTGATCCCTTCACTGCTCCAGTACAAGCAGTTTTGGATTTCTTAGCGGAAATTTTTCACGCGGGCTCCTCTTCATTCACGGTCAAAGTTCAGTTGGCCTCCATCTCGAACTTTCATGTCTGGTTCGCAGATCACAACATTATGTCCCACAGGCTTTGTAGAGCCTTCTTGAAAGGAATTTTTCTCCTGAAACCTCCAATCAGGAGTCCTCCTCCTCCTCAATGGGACCTAAATTTAGTGCTGACATCCTTGATTCTTCCTCCCTTCGAGCCAGCTGTTTCATGTTCCCTGAAATTTCTTTCATGGAAAACTTTATTCCTGGTTGCTATTACATCGGCTAGGAGGGTGTCTGAACTTCATGCTCTATCTGCTCGTCCCCCCTATTTAGTCTTCCACAAAGACAGAATATCATTGAGAACTAATCCAACCTTTTTGCCTAAGGTCGCCTCAAAGACTAATTTGAATCAGGCTATTGATCTTCCTGTATTTTTCCCAAACTATTCAAACAGATCGGAACAAAAATTACATTATCTTGATGTCCACCGCCAACTCTGATATTATTTGGACAGAACAAAACAACTCAGGAAGTCCGATCAACTCTTTGTTTCTTATGCTGATAACAAGAAAGGTCTTCCTGTCTCAAAAGTGACCTTGTCTAGATGGCTTTCTTCTGTCATCTCTGAAATTTATCAGCTCAGGGGAAAACAGCTGTGCTCAAAACCTAAAGCACATTCAACCAGAAGCTTAGCCACTTCCACAGCTTTTCAAGCTAGACTTCCATTAGACACTATTTGTGCAGCAGCCACTTGGGCCACTCCTCATACATTTGTTTCCCATTACACATTGGATTTGGCCTCCAGGGACAGAGCCAGTTTTGGCTCTACAGTTCTCAAGAGTCTGTTCCATTGAGCCAACCAGGATAGAGGTGCTAGGGACGCGGTCCCATCAGGCAAGAATGAAGGCGAGATTGACAACTTAACATTGAGAAGTTATGTATCTACCATAACGTTCCATGTTAGTTGTCTTCTCTCGCCTTCTTTCTTGCGACCCTCCCTCCTTCCCCCAGGCCTGGACAGACCTTTCTCTCTACAAGGAAGTATGCTTCTGAAGACCATACAGTGCTGGTCCTTCTACCATCCTTCAGGTTTTTTCTCTCCTTCTTTCTTCCTTTTGGAAGTTGTTATGCGAGGTGCTATTGCCTATTGTCATCAAACGAGATCTGGGTACTTACCGCCTTGCATCATGGGATATGGGGCTGCCTCGAGCTGGTAAAAGTGACTCTCGAGCTTAGCAAGTGCCGAGTCTGAGCCGAGGATCGGCTCCGAACCCATCAAGCAAGAAAGAAGGCGAGAGAAGACAACTAACATGGAACGTTATGGTAGGTACATAACTTCTCATTTTTAAAAATCCCTTCCGAGTAATTGCCAGAATTTCTGTGAGTAAATGGTTGTAACTAAGGAAATTATTCTTTTGAACTGGGACCCAGGATCTCAATTGCCTGGCCATCTAAGGCCTTAAATTCAATTATGTTGATTGGCCAGGATGGCTAGAAGCATAAAAATGTTGCTGTGCCTTTTCTCAGTTATTCTGACAGGAATATTTAATTTTAGTGCCGGGAAGCTATATACATAAATATTATTCATCAATAAATAATCCTGTGTTGAAATAAAGAAGAAAAAAACAAATATTTGAGATTGGATTGGACTGAAAAACGTCTGACACGATAAAAACAGTTGAGTCACTCAAAAGCTTCTTTTCAGAAAAGTGAGAAGAGCTACAGTCAATTGTTACAAGTCTTACCTTTCAGTCAGAATGGATAAGTTGTAGAGTAAAATGGATAATATAAAACAAGATGGTAAGAAACAGCTTGATTTACTTAATGAAGTAATTAAAAAGCATTAAGATAAAATTACATCTATATAAGAAATCATGCATGATATCGAGAGAAGGCTGACTGAAAATGAGAACCAAGTGGAATTTCACCTGAAGTAAAACATTTTTATTTTGAAGAAAGTAGAATGTTTGGAAAGCAGGTCCAGAAGAAATATTAGATTGTATGGAGTACCATAAAAAGGTAACAATATGGTAAAAATTCTGAATGCCTGGTTGCCAAAACTTTAAACCTGCCAGAGTCACTTTCCTTCGGAAAAGAGAGAGAGCTCCCTCCTAGGTCTCTGATTATTTATTGAAGTATTTTAATCTACACCAAGATCTACTGTTAAATTCCTGTCTACTCAGGATAAAAGCTTGGTATTAAAAACAGCCTGGTCAAATTTTCCTTAAAAATAAATGGAAAAAAGATTCAGATTTGACAATTATTATACTCTGGTGATCTCTAAGAGAAAATCCTGTATTCCTGTCTTTAAAAATCTAAAGAAGTCCGATGTCAAGGCTCAACTTACCTTCCCTGCCAAAATCAAGATTTTTATTCCTGAAGGTTAAAAAATCTATAACAGACTGGATGGAGCTCTACACTTTACACACAAAATTAAACTTTTGTCCAAATCTGAAGAAATGGACTGCAACTTTAAAAAGAGAAGCAACTAAAAATGGATGGACAACCAAAAAATAGTAAAAGTTTAAAGAAAAGTAATCTTTTTTTCGATATTTGTTGTGTTATGGTCTTGAAACTCCATTTAATACTCTCTGAGGAATATCACAATTCTAAGGTAATACCTTTTTATTTTTCTAAGTTTAGCAAACAGTAATATAAATAGTAAGTTTACCATATATTTGTAGATTAATGTTGAGTTACGCTAGGTCCTTTACTAGTTTAAATCAGAATACTACAAATTAAGTAATTTTAACAATAGTACTTCAGTACTTTTTCAGGAATGCCGTGATAGTATGGCGGTAGCGTTGTTACCTCACAGCAATAGGTTCTCCCGTTCGATTCTCAGCTTTTCTTGGGAGTGCCTTCTGTGTGGAGTCGGCATGTCCTCCTTACGGTTGGATAGTGTTCGAAAGACATGCGTGTGTAAATGGTACCTTTGAAGGCTTGGCGCCAAGCTGGCACCTCTGCGTTTTGTAAAAAAAAAGTTTACTGCCAATCATTAGCGGACTGGAGTTCCGCTGTGGCGACCCCTTACCGGGAAAAAATCGAAAGACAAACAACTTCAGTACTTTTTCACATCTTAATGAAATAGACTAACAAATATAATGTAGTACTGGTTCACTGAGGTCAATAGGAAAATGTTAAGCTTAAAAAAATGTAATTACATTGTAGTGTAGGAGTTTAGCTACATGTTCCTTAGTTATATTAAAAGGTAATTGAATTTGATGGTGGGAGAGTGGTTTGTGTTAAATACAGATACATTGTTTAAATTAATGTTTTCCATGTAAATTTCAACAGCTTGCTTATAAATCCGTTGAATACAGTTGTTTTAAAAAAAATACAGCTCGCCTGAAGATGTCGCAAGCTTTCTACTGTTTTAAACAACTTATTTCCCAGCAGTGTGAACGTGTGAGTGAGTGTGTGAATATATAATATATAAAACACACTGTTTTTGCACTGGGAAAAGTCATGAGCTATATTTTACAGTGCAGAGGATCAGAGACTGCAAATGCACAGAAGCAACAGGAAGACTAGTTTGAACTTTCAGGAAATGTTTGATAGAGTGCTGAGACGGAGAAAATGAAGCAAAAGAAAGTGAAAGCAAACTTTGTATGTAGGTTGAAATATGGACACTTGTTCTGTAAAATAAAATGTTAAAATATAATCTGCTTTTGCCACATTCCCGTTCTACAATAACAGACTTTTTAATTATTCTGTAGTCCGTGCTTACTGTTACCAGTGTTCGTTTTAAAGCAATTTTTGAATGCAAGTGCTCCATTTGAGGTCCCTTGAACAATTACAAGTTATAATTTCACATAGAAAAAAAATGAATGTTAACTGCTACGCTTTTTCATTCTCATGTGCAAGAATGATGTGTATTTGCATTTTAACTCTACTAGGCAGTGTAAATCCGTATATAATTAGCAACGCAGAACAGCAATATGTTTGTTTATTAATGCTCTGGGGTTACATGTAGGGCCGAAACATAATGCATGGGAATGAGATCAGCTCATGTGGGCATAAACTGTTCTTGGAAGAAGCAAAATTACAATAAAATTTACTAAACCCTTTTTGCTGTAGCAAGAGACAACCTCCCACTGCCCACAGCAGTAGAACAGATACCTTTATGAGGAAAATATTGAACAAATGACTGTGCATAACAAAGTCTTTGGGTGAATATTTATGTGAAACGGGCAATGCAGTGCGATTCAGAGACGTAATATAATTAACAGTACGGTATCTGCGAATATTATGTGCAGGCATTTTTTGAGGCTATAATTACTAAGCAAAATTCTCAAGGCATCTTATTCATGATCAGGCATTGTAACATATCAGAAGGAAGTGAATTTATATGCATCAGTAACCACTGTGTACTAAATACTGCCAACAATATGCAGTGGATTTATACAAATTATAAAGTAGTTTACTTACCAAGACAGATTTTGTTGCTGCCAGTAAATGCATTGGAAAAGGGAATAAGAAGTCCTTTACGTACAGTAGTACAAGGAATCAAATGCATTATTGCATCAAAGTGCAGGCTTCCAAATATACTTTTGTCACAGATTTGATAACTCTGCCGTGGAGCACATTCAGTAAATAACTATTTATTTAGACGATCTAATTTTCAGGGTCTATATTAGAACATCGAAGTTTCAAAACTTCGAATGTTCTAATATCGACCCATATTCAGCGAAAGCTGAAAACATTGAACATACAAAACAGCAAATTTTTTCCTAGGGAAAAAAAAATTGCTGTTCCAAAACACACAGCGCAAGCACACCAAACGGCAATCCACACACCTAAAATCTTACACCTAACCCTACACTATACACATACCACTAACTATCCACTTACCCTAACCCTAAGGTCCGTCACTATCGACACTCATCCGCACCCTAACCCTAACTCACCTACCCCACCCTAACCCTCACATCCACACAATTGCACATTTACCTGACCTGTGCCCTAACCCTAACTCGCCTAACCTGCCGTGACCCTCACATCTGCACAATCTCACACATACCTAACCCGCACCCTAATCCTAACTAACTTAACCTGCACTCAATCACACACTTACCTGAACCCGACCCGTAACTTTCCACCACAGCGCTGAAAATACCAAAGCAACAGAAACGGACAACCGAATTCTTTCCCTAGGAAAAAATTTGGTTTTCTGTTGCTTTGATATATTCAGCTTTCTCTGAATAGGGGTCGATATTAGAATATTCAAAGTTTTGAACCTTCGATGTTCTAATATAGACCTTAATTTTGTTCAAAAACTATTCTATTCTTGTGGACTCTCACTATACTTCAAAAAGGAAAGGCACTCTTTTATACTTTGGAAGAAGTCCTTTACTATGCATAGAGAGTAGTTGATTTTTTTGATAAAAATGTTATGGTGAGGCTGGTAGTACTTGAGATCAGTAGGTATTACACTTGTGAATATTTACTGGATTCCTGGAATTGGTTGTAAAGTAACAAAATATGTAGATATTATAACCTTATATGCGAAAGGAGAAATTGTATTGGCTGATGATTATAATTGCATTCTATCAGAAAGAGAGACTACCAAAAATAAAAGTAAAAAAAAAAATCTGCTGCTGCCAATTAAATTATTTCATAAACTCAATGTATCTTAAACTGTATATATGATTTAAAACTGGCAAATTCTGTTAAACATTATTCATTTAGATTTGGCACTCAATCAATATGGAGTCTATTCCAGAATTGAAGTATTAATCATTTTGTGTCCTTAGTTTAATCACACTGCTATTATTTTTAATTTTAATATAAAATGTAATGCTTTAATTTTCATATAAAATAAGGAATTATTTGCCTAAAGACTAAAGGATTTAAAGAATGGTTTTGATGTAATTTAAATCTTTTTATGGAATTTAGTAACAATGGTGAAGTTACTGATGTTTTATAGGATGCATTAA
The DNA here is from genome assembly GCF_019279795.1 of Protopterus annectens. Taxonomy (NCBI): domain Eukaryota; kingdom Metazoa; phylum Chordata; order Ceratodontiformes; family Protopteridae; genus Protopterus; species Protopterus annectens. The sequence goes on along the minus strand of NC_056744.1, from coordinate 60,861,969 downwards.
AATCCTGTTTATATGGTAGTCAAGAGCTGGTATCTTTGCAAAATGAGTCTGACAAAAATGTTTTGCAATCAAAATTGATAAATTTAGCTAAACTTAAAACCTAATGATAAGGTTACACATTCTGAATTGAAAGTTTTAAATCAAATGCATAGAAATATTACATCATGTCTGAATTAACATGAAAAGAAATAAATTACAATTGTACTCAATTTGCATAGATTAGCAATTGGATCAAAAAGATTAAATATAAATCATATTAAAGAGATTACATATAAAGTTAATGTTAGAAAAGCAACAGATGTATATCCATTTACAACAGTAAATCAGCATGTAAGATTAGATCTGGTTCCTTCAGGGAACTGAAAGAACAAATTAAAAACTTAAATAACAAGGCCCCTGGTCTAGGCTGCATAATTCCTGGGATATAAAATAATTCCTGATTTAATATTCTAAGAATCCTTTTAAAAGCATTTGAAGAGGTTAGAAATCCATTAAATACGCCTCCCTCTTGGAAATTTTCATTGGTATCTCCTATTCTGAAACAAGAAAAGGATCCAGAATTATGCTCTGATTATTGCTGCATTTTTCTTTTAAACCTCGATTTTATAAAATTTTATGTCCATATTGGCAAAAAGATTTAAATCATATGATGTCAAACCTAATTAAAGATCACCAAACTGGTTTTATTTTAAATGGGAGAAGTACAAGATAACACCATTAGGCTTTTATCTTTGATAGATATTGCTAATAAGAACAAGAATGAATGTTCAGTCATAAGCTTAGACTTAAAACTTTGGATTAACTGTACATATTTATGCAAAGTGCTCAAAGAACATAATTTTTATTTAGATTTTATAGTTGATGAAGTTATATAATACTTTTATTAAAAATTGGATCATTTTTGTCTAGTTCCTTCAAAATACTAAAAGGAACAAAACAAGGATGCCCTTTATCACTTTTGTTTGCTTTGCCAATAGAGCCCTTTGCTGTTTTTATTCAAAGAAAGACAAAGATAAATGGGTATTCCATAAAAGATAATTTATAGTTCTAAAATCAAGTTATTTGAGGATATTTTGTTAACAAGTAGTGACATTGAATCTTCATTCAAACATATTAATTCAATAAAATATTTGGAGAATTTCACGTTTAAATTTTAAATTGTAATAAAATGTTAAGTAAAAATACCTTGTTAAAAATTATAATTGATTCAATTGGTAGAATAAGCAACTTATTCGGAAATTATTATAAAATCTAGTTGGGCAGAATCAGTAACTGCAAATTATAAAATTCTAATTAATACAATATTAACTAACAAATTACTGGAGCAAAATTTTTTTTAAATGGAAGATAGACTCTCATTGATAATTTTTTATTTCATACCAGTCATTGATTTTACTTCAGTCTAATAAAACTATTAAAACAGCTACATTTTATGTTGCTTAAGTTTGTGTGGTATCCCCAAACATCAAGAATAGCTTTTGACTGGCATATAGAAAACTGGGAAGAAAGTGGAATTGGGTTTTTAATATTGAATTCTATGCTAAATCTGTAATTTTAAATGTTATTGGCCAAATTCTTCCCATACTACAAATTGGAAATATATCTGAAATATAAATTACAAATTGGAAATATATCTGAAATACAAACCCAAATTTTCGATCAGATGTTAAAATTTATTGGGTCATAAAAATTTTATGAATACCAGAAATTTTCCTGTTTCTACTCCTTATGTTAATTATATTTTAACTATGTTCAGGAAAATGATGGGTAGTAATTATTTGGTCAAAGATTTATTAATTCTGATGTTTCCTGGAACTTGCACCAATTTTTGTTTGGAATCATTTAATTTAAGTCAGATACTTTAATCTTGGAGAAAACGATTTAAAACTTTTCTATCCATTCTTAATTGGAAATGAAATACGTATTACTTTTCACGTCTTGTCCAGACACAAGAAGAAAAATAGCTGGTTAAGTGTAAAGATTTTTATGGAATTTATTAAAATACAAATGTCATTAAATATGAATACAAAACGCATACCAAACATTTTAGATTTCTTTTTTAAATTAAGTGGTGTGACAATTAACAATTTATAAGATCTTAACTGAATTTGTCTTTGATTTGTCTTATTGGGATTATTCAACAAATATTAACAGCAAAACTTTTTCAGAAATTAATAAATGATCTTTGAAGTCTGTAAGTAACACCACCTTACCACTGTATTGGAGAATTTTTACTTGGAAGTATTTGCGTATAAGCTTTTTAACACCACATAAAATTGCCCTGATTTATAGAGAGAAAATTAAAATGTTGGGTATGTGATTAAGTTTTAGATGCAAATTAGCTTCACATTGTTATACAGTGTAAAATAATTACATTTTGGGTAGAATTCAGAAACTTTACTAAAGCATTGTGGTCAGACAGTTGTATTTGTTACACATTTCTTGATTTTATTTAATGTCCGAATTCCAGATTCCATACCAAAAACACAAGTGCCTCTCTTTTGGCCCATTCTGGCCATTGCCAGGAAAGTCATCACAATAAATTGGAAAAGTGAAAATATCCCTTCTTTTACTGAATTTATCTGCTTAGCAAAAATGTATGTCCTAAGGAATTGAAAGACTATATACAACAGAACATCAAATATCACAAACACATTTATCTTGGCAAAAACTTAGGGACTTGCAGGAAAAGTTTTAATGTGTTTGTTCAATGTAAATTTTTGTTGTGGACCCTGTATATACTTTTATTTGCTTCATAGTTGGTGGTTGTGTATTGTAAAATTTTATATTGTAATTTCATACAGATTTTAAATGTAATAAAAAGGTAAAACAAATTACCAAAAACGCAATGGTTAGAAAATGGAAAACCAATATCTAAACCAGCTGTATTTGAAGTATTGAGTATTCTAAAAGACATAAAAGAAGTGGAATATGGATTTTTATAAAAGTGAAGGAACAAATTGCATAGAAATAAATGGAATTTTTGGGAATGTTGAGGGGCAGGGGTATGATTTAAGGCAGGATTGAATGATGAAATGTTGGACTGAAAGACAGGTGTCAAAACTGTGGGTGGTAAATGGAGAAAAATGTTAATATGTTTTTTCTATTAATGTCGGTCTTAAATGATATTTTAATAAAGATATTTAAACAGCAACAATGTGTCCTCTTCCTATGTTGCAGTATTCTTTACATGAGGGAAGACTGCCATAGGCGTCCCAACATCTGGGCAGTATACAAAAGCCTTTTACCACTGGCGTGTACGAGGGACACCGCACGTGGGTCATGAAAGTGACCTCCATAAGTACCATCCTCAGAACTTCACTGCCGCCAGTCCAAATGTCATCTTCGACTGTTGGTCTGCTCGCTTGAATGGTCTACAAGATACAAATAATTGCCAGTTTTGATATTTTCTTTTTTACCTTTTGCTACTGCTTTTGTATGAGGTTATATGTCATCCAACAAAGGCAAGTGGCAGTGTGGCAGACAAATCCCACATGAAAACACTCATGATCAATGACTTTTCTGCTTGGGGCCTAACTACAACCATACGTCTTGCCCTGTCAGGTGTTTGGTCTGAAGATCCTATGGAGCCACGTTTCCTTACTTAACATCTACTTTGAAAATCAGAGGCTTAAAAGGTTAGCGTGTGACATTATTGAGGGTGTGTCAGGGCCTTCTGCTGACCTTGTGAAGAAAGCTAAGAAACTCAAGCTTGGTACTTCAGCTGTGCCTCCCATTCTGGACTTCCCTGTCAAAGCCAAAGAAGGCCCTGAGGGCCATTTGGATACTGGCTCAGATTCCTTGGAGGGGGTACCTCTGTGGAGGCTGTTAGGGATTCGACTACAGACATGTCCTCTGAGGTTTTGCAGATGCCCACTTTGGAGAGACTGGGAACCTAACCTCACAGTTTTGGAAGGTCCTTGAATTATCCTGCAGATCTTTGTTTTGGAGGATGTTTTGACAGCAGCTATGTGGGGTTGACCTACATTGGGCCCCTCCACCTTACACGAACCTGATGTCCACCTAAATAAGAAGAAACAAAAAACCTAAACATGTTCCTGTCCCTCAGGAGTAGTCTGACTGGCAGCCCTTTTCCCACAGGGGTCTCCTCTAACTTCTTCCCTTCATAAAAGGGTTAGGAAACAGGTTCTTTTTGATGAGGATTCCTCTGAGGATAAATCCTTGGCTTACTCTGCTCAAATTACATCTTCTTGGGTTTATGCTTCCCCTGAGGAAGAATCTAATGGTACCGTGTCTCCTGGTGAGGATACCACATTTGGGGAGACCTGCACGGATGAGGGAGTAAGTGGGACTGCTTTCAGATGTAAGGTGTAGAAACGATAGTATGATTTGCTTCAAATAGACTCTCCTTCACAATCTGCTGTGCCTACTGTTTTACCAGCCTTACTTGATTCCTTCTCTTCTGCATCAAAGGCTCTGGATTCTCAACGTCTTGCTCCTTAAAAGTCCAGATAAGAGTTCCGCATTACTGTAAATTCTTTACAGATTCCCTTGCAGACTCGGTTGTGGTTTCTGTGTCTGCTGATAAACCATCCAGACTTCTGCTATCCACTTCACTAATCCCTACTGATAAGGAGAGTAGAATTATGGAAAGGTTGAGAAAGGTGTACACCTCAGCTACCCCGGCTTTCCATGATGTGAACTAACAAATACATGTGACTAAGTACACCTTGTCCCTTCTTTCTTTCAGGCCACTCATCTTCTCTCTGACCTTCCAAATTCGGAAGTCCTCATCTCTGCTCTGTTCTGGAGGCCTTGTCTCTGGTGGCCCATCTTTCAATTAAATGCAGCTGAGACATCTTCTAGAGCTGCTGCATCTGTCTCTGTCTTGAGGAAATATTCCTGGTTGAGGCTTAAACCACTCTCTCTGATTTTAAGGCTAAGATTATGGATTCCCCTTTAGATAATACCTTATTTGGGACTGCTGCAGCTAATTTGTTCAAGGCTTTGCAGGAGAAAGGTAAAGAGTTACAGGATTTAAGGCACATTTTTGTGTCTCCAAATGAATTATCCTGTTAAAACTGCTTTTGTTAGTAAACCATCTTGCCGTACTCCTTTCAGAGGTAAAATGATGGCTAGGAAAGCTCCTGCTTCTAAACCCACTCAGTCTGCACCTTCCCAGAAGCAGCCCTTTCCTGAGGAGCTAGTTCGTCTTTGACTACCATCCATGGCTCTCCCATATCCCACTTTCTCAGCATCTCTCGCTGTCTCTCCCAGCCAGGGAACACAACTCGAGATTCTTGTTTTTTTTCTATTATCCACAGAAGGTACTTCATAGTCTGGAAATATCTCCCTCTATTCATGGGAATTCCTCAACCACGATGAGAACTTCAATTCCTGAAGCACACCTCTGGAATGAACTGAAGTCACAGGGAATTATGCAAAAAGTTCCACTACCCCGAAGGGGAAGAGGTTTTTATTCTAGGATATTTCTTGTACAAGGAAAGATAGCTGTTGGAGATGCATTCTGGACCTTTCTCACCTCTGCACCTTCCCAAAGGTTCAACCTTTTGCATGCTCTCTACAGACTTTCCTATTATCCTTTCACAGGCTTTTCTGGCCTCCTTGGATATGAAGGGTGCTTAGCTTCACGTTCCCATTCATTCTCTCTCCAGGAAAATTCTGCATTTTTCTGTTGCTTCTCATTTTCAGTTCTCTACTTGCCATTTGGTTTCTGTGTGGCACCAAAAGTATTTTAAAATGCTTGGCTCCTGTCCTTGCATTCTGCAGAATCCATGATATACAAGTCTTCCCTTATCTGGATGATCTGCTACTCCAGGCATTGCTTCAGAGACTTTGCAACAGCACCAACTTTTTATCATTTCCCTTCTGGAAAGGTTAGGTTTCAAAATAAACTTAAAAAAAAATCCTTCCTCACCCCTTCCCAGGAGCACGCCTTCCTGGGGTGCAGGATTCAGACAAATCTTTGTTGGCTTCCCTACCTTCTCAAAAATTCTTTTTCTAGTCAGCTATTTCCAGACCCTTCTCACTTTGAACTCTGACAACCAAGAAGTTTCTCAGACTGCTGGGATTTATGGCATCCACTATCCTCCCACTGCCTCTGGCCAAACTGCACATGAGGAAATTTCATTGGTTCCCAAAGTCAGTTTGGAGACTGCATCTGCACCCATTGGAGTTTGTCCTTTCTCCTCTTTCTTGCCTAAAGAGGGAGCCACATTGGTGGATTCGGCAGTTTTCACTGAACCCAGGTCTTCCTTTGCATCCTCCTGTTTCAACCAAGATGTTCTTCGTGTTTCACTGTTGCAGTCATCACATTTGGGCCATCTGCTTGCAGTAGCTCTCAGTCGGCCTGATTAACAAAGTCTTGGGTCCTGCTTCGGTTGCTGTCTCTTCTTCTGTGACGTCAGGTTGGCAGGGGTATAAAACATGCAGCCGACGCGAGTACATCAGTCTTTTTTGCCGTGTGATGCTCGAAGCAGAAGCAGTTCGCAAGTGCCGGTCGTCTGACTCCTGAAATTTTCATTTTCGAGTTTCAGAACTGAAGTCTTCAATTAAAGCTAAGTACCCCATTGGGGAAACTTTTTTTCTTGCTCTAATCCGATGTCAATAAAAGTAAATTGCATTTCTTGTGGAAAGCAAATACCTCCTAAAGATTTTCATTTGTACTGTATTCCTTGCCTAGGCCCTGACTACAACGTTACTTCACTGTCGGTTTTGTGCCTTATTTAAACAACGAACCATCAGTCATCGGTATATTTTCGCGTCTAAATATTTTGGTGCTCAGTTCAATTATCCAGATATGTCGTCGGTAAGCCATCCGGCTACCGACATTCCGAAAAAACGCAAAGACCGGCTGCCTAGGTCTAAAGCTTCCGACAGAGTTTCTCCTAAGCCAGTTCGCCAGTACTCAGTGAGGCACTTTTGCAGCCTCTGATACCCGCTACTTCAGATTTGCAGGCCTCTACTGAGACCCATTTGGAGTCTAGTATGCCGCGAGATGTTTCAACTGTGGAATCTGCAGATGTCTCTATCTTGGATGGGTCCGGAGCCACTGTGCAGGCAACGGCTTCTGAGTGTGTATTCAGGCCTACTGACTTGCATATCAAACTGATGCCATCTTCTTCTTCAAGGCCTAAAACTCAAACAATGCCTAGAAAACAGACGCCCAGACCACATGCCTAAAAACAAATACGAATGGCTGAAGACCTTATTACTTTAATCAAGGGAAGCCAACCTTCCCACTCTTGAGACCTAGGACTGAGTTTGCTTATGATACTTCTGACCAGGATTCTGAAATTTCTCTCTCCTCTCATGACCAAGATTTACCTTTATCTACCTATGAGGATTCTGATGCTGAGGACTGTATTCTCCCCCCCCCCCCCCCCAGAGGATTTCTCTTTTGGTGAAACCTTGCATACGCTTGGGGAGCATTTTCATTGGGAAAGTCAGGATTTCTCGGATTCTAAAAAGAGGCTTGGGGATTTCTTACTCCTGCCCCAGCACAGGCCTTTAGCTATCACATTGTTGATGATGCCTTTTCAGAATCTAGCCTGGCCCCTGACTCTCTACCTCCTGCTCCCAGAAAACCTGATAGATATTACAGGGATGTTTTTCGTGTTTCACTGTTGCAGTCATTACATTTGGGTTATCCTGCTGGCAGGTTGCCCTCAGTCGGCCTGAATTCCAAAGTCTTGGGTCCTGCGTCGGTTGCTGTCGCCTCTTCCCTAATGTCAGGTCATCAGGGGTATAAAAGATGCAGCTGACTCCATTTTATCCAGTCTTTCTTGCTGTGCAGTGCCCGAAGCAGAAGCAGTTTGCAAGTGCCAGTCGTCCGACTCCTGCGATTTTCGTGTTAGAGTTTCAGATCCGAAGTTTTCATTAAAAGCTAAGTACCCGATTGGGGAAACATATTTTTCTTGCTCCAGACCAATGTCAGAAAAAGTTAATAACTGTATTTCTTGTGGGAAGCAAATACCTCATAAGGACTTTCATTCTTACTGTATTCCTTGCCTAGGCCCTGACCACGATGTTGCTAGTTGCCGGTTTTGTGCTAGACTTGACCAATGCACTATTAAGCGTTGGTACGATTTTGCATTAAGCTGTTTTGGGCGAAGATTTAACTATACAATGTCTGATAGCCACCCGACTACCAGAGTTCACAAAAAACGCAAAGAAAAAGACAGGCAACCGAGGTCCAAAACTAACGAAGCTTCTCCTAAGCCCATCGCCGGTTTTCAGTGAGGTGCCTTCGCAGCCCCTGACGCCTACTACTTTAGAGTCGCAGGCCGCTACAGACTCCCACGTGGAGTCAGCCAGGCCGCAGGAAACTCAAGGTATTAGAGCCTTGGAGATTATTCCTTCAGATAGGTCTGGAGCCACTGAGCAGACATTGGCTTCTGAGGGTGTATTCAGGCTTAACAATTATATATTAAACCAGACTTCAAAGACTAAAACACCTTTAAAGGCAAAGAAACAAGTTCACCAGTCACAAGGACAGGCTTCCATGCCCAAAAAACAGATGCTCAAAATGGCCGAAGACTTAATTACCTTGATCAGGATTTCCCATCGCCCTCCCGATAAGAGGCCTAGGCAAGAGACAGACTATGAATCTTCAGATCAGGTTTCCATGTCTTCTGATTAAGAATATCCCCCCCCCCCCATGAGGATTCTGATGCTGAAGAATCAATTCCTTCAGCTTCTCCTCCTGAGGACTACTCTTTTGGGGAAACCTTGCATACCATGAGGGAGCACTTCCACTGGGAGAGCCAAGATTTTTCAGAATCTAAGAAAAGGCTCAGAGACTTCCTTTTACTACCTCAACACAGGCTTCTAGCTATTCCACCTGTGTTGGACATTGTAGAGGATGTGTTCTTGGAGTCTAGTCTGACCCCTGACTCTCTACCTCCAACTCCTGTTAAGCAGGACAGATACTACAGGGCCCCTGACTCTCTCATATTCCATTTTCAAAAACCCTTCTGCAGACCCAGAAACTATTTCTCAGGGTCCAAAAAGGGGTCAAGGCTTCTACTGCAAAAAATCCTACCCCCTCTGACAGGGATTCTAGGGCTCTGGATAGAGGGGGAAAAAAGATTTACACATCTGCTACTTTGGCTATAAGGGCCTTAAATTACCAGTTTCATATGCTCAAATATCAGCAATATATCATGAGATTGCTTAAACAGAAAATTATGCCAAATTCTGAATGTGCAGAAAACAAAGAAATGCAGGATTTATTGCATGCAGCTGAACAAGTTGGAAAGCATACTTTTCAATGTGGGTTTGATTCTTTGGAGGCCTCCTGCATGGCCGCTGTTACGGGTTCTGTCATTAGGAGGCATGCTTGGTTAAAGGAACAAAATCTGCCTGACTATGTTAAAGCAAAATTATTAAATGCTCCTTTACAGCATGATACCTTGTTTGGTGTTAAGGCAGAAGAGGTGTTAAAGAAAATGGAGGACAAAGCTAAATCTATGCAAAGATTTCTTACAGGTACAGCCACCTAGATTTAGCAGACACTGGCCTACAAAGAATTGGTCCTTTCCAATCTCAGACAGACCTCAAAGGGGGGCAGATCCAGACGCCCTAGAGGCAGATCACAGCCGCAAGGATCCTACAGGTCTAAGCAGTGGAGTGCTTCTACCTCAAAAGGTTGAGAGGACAAATCACAATCGTACAGGAAACAGTCCCAATGACTTCCCCCTGCCTGTTCCAAGTACTTATCTTCTGGCAGCACCCATAGGGGGAAAACTAGCACTTTTTTCTCAAAATTGGCACATTATGTCTAGAACCCATTTGTCCTGGGTTATGGTGTCACAAGGCTACAAGTTTCATTTCCATACCCTGCCAAGGGCAAACGGTTGGCCAGACCTGCCAAAAAATCAATGGGCAGAGGCTCAAAAACTAGTCGCAGCTCTCATGGACATGAGGGCTATTCAACAAGTACCACAGCAAGAGCAGGGAAAAGGATTTTACTCGACTGTTCTTGGTACCCAGAAAGGACAAAGCATGGAGACCAATACTGGACCTATCTATTCTAAACACGTTTCTGAATATACCAAAATTCAAGATGTTGACCTTACAGCAGCTTCTGCCCATGCTGGGCAGCAAGGCTTGGCTTGTGACTTTAGACCTAAGAGGCATACGTGCATGTCCCAATTAGACAATCATGCAGAAAATACCTCCGATGCAAGGCTGGCTCAAAGCATTACCAATTCTCTGCACTGCCCTTTGGATTATCTACTGCGCCCTGGGTCTTCACAAAGTGCCTGGCACCAGTAATTGCTTACTGCAGACAAAGAGGGAATACAAATTTATCCTTACCTGGATGACTGCCTCATACAAGCAGAGAACAAGGCCATTCTACTACAGCATCTGACTTTTGTGATGAAACTTTTAACATGCCTAGGGTACACAGTCAACAAAAAGAAATCAAAACTAGTACCATCTCGAGATAATATTCCTGGGTGCAAGCTTAAATACAACTGCCCAGATGGCTTATCTCACTCCAAAGGCAACTGGCTACCTATTTCAAGGAAATGGCAACAAAGGCCCAGTTATCTGCAAGAAAAATTCTGCAGGCTTTGGGCTTCATGACATCCTGCATCTTACCAATTCCATATGCAAGACTGCATATGAGGAAAATTCAGTGGTACCTAAAAAGTGTCTGGACACAACATTGCCACAGCCTGGAAACAATGTGTGTGTCTTTCCGCTTTTCCCGGTTAGGGGTCGCCACAGCGGAACTCTGATCCACTAATGATTGGCAGTTGATTTTTACGTACCGGATTGCCGGGCCTGACGCACAACCTTTAACGAAGGTACACCCATTCATGCATGTCTCCACGCAGAAGACGCTCTAGCTGAGAATTGAACCGGACAGCGTCTTACTGTTAGGCGACAACACTAACAGTAACACCACCGCGGGTATACAGCCTGGAAACAATGATTACTCTAATTCCCTGCCTGCAACAGGAATTTTGATGGTGGTCAAAGGCTTGTCACCAAAACAAGGGACAGCCATTCTCACTACCCCCAGCCAGGCAGAGCCTAACGACGGATGCATCAGATTATGCCTGGGGGGGCACACATGGCAGGAAGAGGCATTCAGGGCACCTGGTCCACAAACCAAAAGCATCTACATATCAATCAAAAAGAGATGTTAGCTGTTCAAAATGCCCAGACAGCCTTCAAGGACCTACTTCATCCGGGACAACTACTGATAAAGACAGACAACACCATGGTCATGTGGTACATAAACAAGCAGGGGGACACTCATTCTTACCCCATGTGCAGACTAGCCATGGCTTTTTGGGACACAGCATTGACTTACCAAGTTCACCTGCAGGCACAATTCCTGCCAGGAAATGAAAATACTCTGGCAGACGAACTAAGCAGAAACCTCATGGATCCCCACGAGTGGCACCTGGATCCACAAGTCTTCAGCATAATGATAATGAAATGGGGCCGTCCGGACATAGATCTATTTGCCTCCCCTCAAAACAATCAACTAAAAAGATTCTGCACAAGGACTTATCACAGACAAGCTTGGAAAGTGGACGCCTTCTCTTTCAACTGGACAAACCTATCCGTATATGCCTTTCCTCCACTGCCTCTCCTCCCCAAGGTACTCCTAAAGGTCAGGCAGGAGAAATCAAAAATGATTCTGATTGCCCCAGACTGGCCACGCCAGTACTGGTATCCAATCTTAAGGAATTTGTCCCAATGCCCAGCCTGGACCTTACCTCAAATACCTCCTCTACTGTCCCAGCAAAACAATCCGATTTTGCACAGCCAACTCAGGACCCTAAACCTGGCAGCATGGCGGATAATGTAGCCATATAAACCACACCTCTCAGCAAAGCTGCGATGGATGTCATTTTATAAGCCAGAGGGCCTAGTACTAAAACATCCTATGCTGGGAAATGGAAGAGATTTTGCACTTGGAACCAAGCTCAAGGAACTGCTACAGCTGTCCCAAATATTCCTCAGATTTTGCAATATTTAACTGAGATGCTGGACAAAGGCCTGTCGTTTTCATCAATTAAAATCCATGCCTCTGCCATTTCGGCTCATTACAATAGAGAGCCACCACTCTTCTCTCATCCTTTATTAAGGCAATACCTCAGAAGAGCCAAAAACTTAAGGCCACCAAGGAGAACACCAATACCTGCATGGGACCTCCAGTTATGTCTTGGAAAAACTCACCTTACCCCCTTTTGAGCCAGCTGCTACTGCGGACATAAAGTTCTTATCTTGGAAAATGGCTCTGCTCTTAGAGTTTCAGAGCTGCAGGCTCTCATGGCTGTGGAACCATGTATCATTTTCCATTCAGACAGGGTCTCTCTGAGAACAAACCCTTCATCTATGCCTAAGATGGTATCCAGTGTAGCCCTTAACCAAACAATTAATTTGCCAACCTTTTATCCAAATCCACAAAACAAGGGGGAGAAAATTCTGCATTCTTTGGATGTACACAGACAACTTAGATCCTACTTGGTCAAAACTAAAGTTTTCAGAAAGAGCAATTACTAGTGGCATATGCCACATCATCACAAGGAAAGTCCATCTCCAAGCAGACTATTTCAAAATGGATAGGTCACTGCATTCATTTCTGCTACTCACAGCATGGCAAACCAGTGCCTAAGGGCATTAGGCCACATTCAACCAGAGCTGCAGCCTTTCTCAAGGGAGTACCAACCAAGGACATTTTGGATGCTACTACTTGGAGTTCAGTGCATACCTTTACAAAACATTTACAGTCTGCCTCTTTACTCTAAATCCAGAGCAGGCTTTGCCACTACAGTTCTGCAGGGCCTCATAGCCGCTCCTAATGCTGTTTAGCTCCAGCCCCCCAACCATAGCTTTGGGACTCAACCCAAATGTAATGACTGCAACAGTGAAACACGAAGAACATAGTACAGTTGTGTACACTTACCATAAATGTAGATGTTAGAGTGTATTCACTGTTGCAGTCCAGGTTACCCTCCCGCCATCCCTCTTATTTTTGCTGGAACTTATCTTTACTTCTCTAATCTATACAACCTAGGTGGTGTATTTGCTTATAGATGAAGGTAAAGCTCATTTCTGGTGCTTATTTACATAAATTTACCCTACCCTTTTGGGGGCACCTGACATCTGGGGCAAGAAAAACTGAATAAAATGGCGTCTCCTGCATCTTTTATACCCCTGACGACCTGACGTCGGGGAAGAGGCGACAGCATCCGATGCAGGACCCAAGACTTTGGAATTCCGGCCAACTGAGGGCAACCTGCCAGCAGGATAACCCAAATGTAATGACTGCAACAGTGAGTACACTCGAACATCTACATTTATGGTAAGTGTACACAACTGTACTTTCCTGATTCTCACCAGTTCCTTTTCAAAAATCCTACTGTGGATTCTGAGACCATTTCACAGGGACTAAAGGGCATTAAAACTACTACTGCCAAAAATCGTACCCACCCTGCTAGAGGCTCCAGGCCGCTGGATAGATGGGGTAAGAAGGTATACACTTCTGTGACCTTGGCCATTAGGGCTTTAAACTGCCAGTTTCAGATGTTAAAGTATCAGCAGCATATTATTGGATTGCTTAAACAGAAAATGATGATTCCTGATTGTGCTGAAAATAAGGATTTACAGGATTTAATGCATTCTGCTGAACAGATTGGAAAACAAACTTTGCAGTGTGGTTTTGATTCACTAGAGGCATCTTGCAGGGCTGCTGTCACTGGGTCTGTACTTAGAAGGCATGCTTGACTTAAGGAGCAGTCCTTGCCAGATCATGTTAAAGCTAAATTACTGGATGCTCCTTTAAGTCAGGACCGCCTGTTTGCCAACAAGGCAGAAGAAGTTCTTAAAAAGATGGAGGAAAAAGCTAAATCTATGCCCACTGTTCTTACAAGTACAACCTCCAAGATTTAGTAGGCATTGGCCCTCTAAGAATTGGTCCTTTCCGTCCTCTTCCAGGCCTTCAGTCCAAACCCAGATCCAGCAGAACTATTAGGCTTCAGTCCCAGGGTATGCACAGGACTAAGCAGTGGGGGCCCCCCACTTCCAAATCTGGGAGTAGTAAAACTCCCCCCTATGGTAAACTGTCTCAATGACTTAACTTTAAACCTTCCAAGCACTTCTCAACTGACTGCCCCTCTGGGGGAAAAGATTGCTCTACATGCAAAAAACTGGGAGTTCATTACCCAGGACAAGTGGGTTTTAAATATAGTTTCCCAAGGATACAGATTTCACTTGCACACGTTATCAACCCCAAACGGTTGGCCAGATCTACAACCTACTCAGTGGGCAGAGGCTCAAAAGCAAATACTTTCTCAAGCATAAAGGCTATTCAAATTGTACCAGAAGAGGAAAAGGGACAAGGTTTCTACTCGAGACTTTTCCTGGAACCCAGAAAAGACCACTCATGACGTCTTATCCTGGACAGGTCTACTTTTAAACAGTTTGGTGATTCCAGAATTCAAGATGCTAACTCTTCACCAGTTGCTTCCCATGCTAGGCAATGATGCCTGGTTGACAACACTCTATTTAAAGGAAGCATACCTGCACATCCCAATCGGGGAATCTTGCATAAGATACCTATGCTTCAAAGCAGGCTACATGCACCATCAGTTCTCTGCACTGCCCTTTGGCTTATCTACTGCACCCAGGGTATTCACAAAATGCCTAGCTCCAGTCATTGCATTTTGCAGGCAAAGAAATATTCAAATATACCCATACCCAGACGATTGTCTGTTTCAGGCAGAAAGCCAGTACATACTTTTGAATCATCTGGCTTTTGTACAAAGGGTGCTAACTTGTCTGGGGTACACCATAAACAAAAATAAATTACACTTGGTACCCTGTCAACAAATTATATTCCTGGGAGCAAGTTTGAATACAATTTCCTAGATGGCTTTCCTCATGCCAGAGAAAGTCATTTGACAACCTGTTTCAAGCTAGTGGCCACAAAAACCCTGCTATCTGCAAGACAAATACTGCAAGCCTTGGGGTTCATGGCCTCCTGCATTCTTCTATTTCTATATGCAAGACTGCATATGAGGAAACTACAATGGTATCTAAAAAGCTTATGGTGTCAACATTCTCAGGATCTAGAAGTAATGATTCCTATCATACCTTGCCTACAGTTAGTTTCTTTGGTGGGCAGAGGCCTGCCACCAAAACAAGGGACTACAATTCACTCTACCACCTGCCACCCAAACCATAACAGATGCATCAGACTATGCATAGGGGACTCACCTGGCAGGGAAGTGCATTCAGAGCAAATAGGCTCACCTGGCAGGGAAGTGCATTCAGGGCAAATGGAACCCAAGTCAAATGCACCTGCATATCAATCAAAAAGAAATGTTAGCTGTACAGAATGCTCTGACAGCCTTCAAGGACCACATTCTTCCAGGACAATTAATGGTAAAGATGGACAACACCACTGCTATGTGGTACATAAGCAGGGGGGTACCCATTCTTACCCCCTCTGCAGACTAGCCATGGCACTGTGAAACACAGCCTTGAGCTACAAAGTACATCTACAGGCGCATTTCCTGCCAGGAAAACTAAATACACTTGCAGACGGACTAAGTAGAAACTTCATGGACCCACACGGGTGGAAACGGGAACCAAAGACTTTGAACATGTTGACAAACAAATGGGGGGAGCCCAGATATCGACCTGTTTGCCTCCCCCAGAACTTTCAGTTGGACAAATTTTGCAAAAGGACTCCCCACAAACAAGCTTGGAAGGAGGTTTTTCCAGCTGAAGGACAGAGCATCCAATCAATTTATGCCTTTCCTTCTCTGCCTCTCCAAAGTACTTCTAAAGATCAAGCAGGACCAAGGACGAAATTGCACCAGACTGGCCATGCCAACACTGGTGTTACCCCCTCTTGTACAGTGCCATGGCTGGGCTTCATGGCACCTGCCTCAGACCCCTACTCTGTTGTCTCAACAGGAGAACCAGATTCTGCACCCTCAGCTTCAAACCCTGAACTATCAGCCTGGCTAATTTACCTAACCTCTCCTTTACCATCCTTCAGTAAACAAGTGATGATATTTTAGAGGCAAGGAGGCCTAGTACTAGAAAATCTTATGCTGACAAATGGAAAAGATTCTGTGCCTGGAACCAATCTCAACGGATGGGCACAGCAGCGCCCAACTTACCTCAGATTCTTCAATACTTAACTGAGATGATCCACAAGGGCCTTTTTTTTTCTCCATCAAAATTCACGCCTCAGGCATTTAAGCTCATTTATAACGCAGAGTCTCCCCTCTTCTCTCATCCACTGCTCAAGCAGTTCCTCAGCAGGGCCAAAAATTTAAGACCACCCAGGAGAGCCCCAACTCCAGCCTGCGACCTTAACTTTGTATTGGAGAAACTCACTCTTCCTCCTTTCGAGCCAGCTGCTAGTGCAGATTTAAAATTCCTTTCTTGGAAAACAGCCTTCCTTTTAGCAATCACTTCAGCAAGAAGGGTATCTGAATTACAGGCCCTTATGGCAGTGGACCCTTTCATCATCTTTCATGCGGACAGGGTGTCCCTTAGAACCAATCCCTCCTTCATGGCCAAGGTGGTATCCAGTGTGTTTCTTAAGCAGTCCATTCATTTGCCAACCTTCTTTCCTAATCCACAGAACGAAGGGAAACGGATACTGCACTTCTTAGATGTGCACAGACAACTTAGATTTTACTTGGACAGGACTAAACCTCAAAGAAAATCTGAACAACTGCTAGAGGCATTTGCTGCAGGGGTAGAGGGGAAGGCTGTTTCAAAGCAAACAATTTCTAAATGGATAGGCCATTGCATTCATTTCTGCTATAAGCACCTTGGAAAACCTATCCCACAGGGGATCAGACCCCATTCGACCAAGGCTGCATCTACCTCTACAGCCTTTCTCATAGGTGTCCCTACCACCAGGGACATCCTATAAGCTGCTACCTGGAGTTCAGTACATACTTTCACCAAGCATTACCATTTGCCAATTTTCTCTAAATCCAGAGCTGGCTTTGCCACAGTGGTCTTGCAGGGCCTTATAGCTAGTCCTAATGCTATCTAAATTACTCCTCCCATCCTTAGCTTTGGGAATCTACACAAATGTGACGACTGCAACAGTAAAACACAAAGAACATAGTACAGTTGTGTACGCTTACCATAAATGTAAATGTTAAGTGTATTCACTGTTGCAGTCCTGGTTACCCTCCCTCCAGCCCCCTGGCTTCTTTTGGCTATACCTCTATGTCCTTTACTATGCTTAAAAGCTTTTTGGTGTATTTGCTTTTTTTGTTGGAGGTATAACCTTGTGTGTGTGTGTGTGTGTGTGTGTGTGTGTGTGTGTGTGTGTGTGTGTGTGTATGTGTGTGTGTGTGTGTGTAGAGATATATATATATATATATATATATATATATATATATATATATATATATACATATAAGTGTGTGTGTGTGTATAGATATATATATATATATATATATATATATATATATACACACACACATTTTATATAGATATATATATATATGTGTGTGTATATATATATATATATATATATATATATATATATATATATATATATATATATATATATTATTGCTTCCCATTATGGGGGCACCTGACATCTGGGGCAAGAAAAACTGATGTAATGGTGTCAGCTGCATGTTTTATACCCCTGACTACCTGACGTCACTGCAGAGACCGCAACCGGCGCAGGACCCAAGACTTTATTAATCAGGCCGACAGAGGGCTCCTGCAAGCAGATAACCCAAATGTGACATGGTTTGGGGGGCAGTCTTTGCAATCTTGAAGGTACAAGTCCTTTGGTCCCCTTCACAAAGGCAAGAACACATCAGCATAAGAGATGAGGGCTCTTCTGCTGGTTCTTCAGGACTTTTAAACTTTTTCATCCAGGACCTGCAAAACTGTTTACAGACAACACCACAGTACTTTGGTATATAAACAAGCAGGGGGATGAAACTGTCAACTTTGCAGGCTAGCTCTCATGGTGTGTGAGCTGGAAAATCAGTGCCAGGTCATTCTGCAGGCAGTGTATATCTCCTCCAATCAGAGTATAGTGGCCCACACAGCAGGTCCATGACTATATCCCACAAATGGATGATTCACAGGGATGTATTTCTGGACATTCTCTACTGGTGGGGTGCACCTCAAGTCAATCTCTTTGCCTCCCTTTGAATAGGCAACTTCCACAATTTTGTGTCAGAGTTGCAGGTCCTCTGGTCTGAAATGTGGACGCCCTTTCATTTTCTTTGAAAGAGATGTTTCTATACTCATTCCCTCTTCCCTTTCATTCAGAAAATCTTGCTGAAAATTCAGCAGGACAAACTAAAAATTTTGCTGGTGACACCCTTTTGGCCAAGACAACATTGCTTCCTCGTCTGCATTTAGCCAAGTGCAATCGCAAGTTATCTCATAGGGAGGACTTAGGATCTTGTCACACAAGGCAAGGGATCTATGATACACCCACATCTGTCAACTCTACATCTGACATTGTGGGTGATTAAAGTTCTGATTCCTTTCAGATGCCTCTTTTCTGAGGATGTGCTTAGGGTTCTGCAGGAGGACAGGAAATCCTACTCATCAAAATGGAAGACATTTTCCATGTGGTGTATGTCTCGTAACCCAAATCGATTATCTGTGGAATTCCTTTGATTCTGTCCTACTTATGTGAACTGCTGAAGGCTGAATTGTCTTATTTTTCTGTTAAAGTTCATTCTTTAGCCATTTCTGCTAGTCTGCCTTGGTCTACTCCATTAGCCTCTAGATTAGAGGTAAAACTTTTCTTAAAAGGCATCCTTCACATAAAGCCTCCCAAGAAACCTGTTCCACTCCTGCAAATTATGATGTTCTTCGTGTTTCACTGTTGCAGTCATCACATTTGAGTTTTCCCTGCCAGGGTAGCCCACGGCCGGACAGAATACCAGAGGCTTAGTATTTCTGTGTCAGTTGGTGTCGCTTCAGGACTGACTGGTCGTCAGTAGTATAAAGTAAGGCAACCGCCGCCATTACATCAGTCTTTCTTGCCAAGGAGCCTGAAACAGAGGCAGTTCGCATGAGTGCTAGTCAGCCACTACCTGAATTTCATTTTCCGAATTGAAGCTGAAGTCTTCTAAAGCTAAGTACTTTGTTGGGGATCCTTTCTTGCTCTAACTGATGTCAGAAAAAGTTAACTGTCTCTCCTGTGAAAAGCAAATACCACACCAAGACTTTTCTTACTGTCACTTGCTTAGGCCCAGACCACGAAGTCCCTCGCTGTCGCTTTTGTGCTTTAACACCAGAGGCACATGTCGTTGCACCCTTATTGTGGCTCGATATTTTCGCTTACAGTCCTCGAATTCCGATATGGCTTTTGTAAGCCATCTGACAGCAGATCTTCCAAAAAAACATAAGGATAAAGGCAGAGACGGACCGCACAGGTCCAAATCTACCGACTATGCTTCCTTTAACCTAGTAGTCAGTTCTCCGGTCCTTAGTGAGGTGCTTTTGCAGCCCCTGATGCCCTATTCTGTAGATTCGCAGGCTGCTACCGAGACCCTTTCAGTGTCCAGTATGCCGCAAAACTCTTCTTCGACTTAGGATCCTGTGGTTGTCTCTACCTTGGATGGGTCAGGAACCGCTGAGCAGGCACCGGCTTCAGAGGAAGTACTTCACACTACCGATTCTTGACACAAACTGACTTCTTTCGTGTCTACCATTCTCTCGGAAGCTACAGAGTTTCTATTGCCCAGGGTATGAACCACACCCAAGAAACCAACGACCCAATCTTTGGTATCTGCTTCCTTGCCTCAATCTCAAATGCTGAAAATGGCAGAAGTCTTTATCATGCTGATCAGGGGAAGCCAAGCAACTCCTTCAAAAAGAGATCTGTCCCCAGTAGTTTTGTTGGGCCAGGAGTCTGACTCTGATGCATCTGAATATGAAGACATGCAACCCCTCTCTGTATGAGGATTCTGATGCAGAGGAATGTATTCCTTCAGCCTCTCCAACCGAGGACTTTTCCTTTGGGGAACCCTTTATACCTTAAGGGAGCATTTCCAGTGGGTATGTCAGGACTACCCTCAGTCTAAAAAGAGACTCCGAGAATTCTTAGATCTTCCACAGCACATTCCTCCAGTCCTGGATGTTGTGGACAATGTTTTCTTGGAATCCAGTTAGACTCCTGACACCCTCCCTTCGGCTCCCAGAAAATCTGATTGGTAGAGTCCTTGACTCTCACAAATTTCTTTTCAAAAATCCTACTGCTGACCCTGAGGTAATTTCTCAAGGGCCTAATGGGATTAAAGCAACCTCTGCTAAGAATCCCTCTCCCTCAGATAGGGATTCCCGAGCACTAGACAGATGGGGTAAAAAGGTATACACCTCTGCTACTCTTGCTATCGGAACACTAAATTCAGTTCCATATGCTAAAATTTTAGCAACATACCATGGAACTCCTCAAGCAAAAAGTGTCTTCCATTCCTGCTTGTGCAGAACCTAAAGAGTTACAAGAGTTAATGTATTCCACAAGTCAAGTAACTAAGCATACCTTACACTGTGGTTTTGACGCCCTAGAAGCTTCTTGCAGGGCAGCAGTAACCAGTTCTTTTCTTAGAAGACATGCTTGGCTCAAGGAACAGCCCTTGCCAGACCATGTCAAATCTAAATTATTGGATGCACCCTTGCACAAAGACAACTTATTTGGCACCAAGGCAGAGGAGGTCTTAAAAAAGATGGAAGAAAAAGCTAAATCTATGCAGACAGTTAAGGATTTCCTACAGGTCCAGCCACCCAGGTTCAAAAGGCACTGCCCCTCCAAGCACTGGTCCTTTCCTGCTCTCACCAGGTCAGTTCAGCCCAGACACCGGGCAAGCAGACCCCCCCCCCCCCCAGACAGCAGCCACAGGGAATGCAGAGATCAAAGCAGTGGAGTTCCTCCACTTCAAAACCAGGGAGTTAAAAGCCACCCCCTCATGGTAAGAACTCACAATGACTCTCCACCCCCACCCCCTCCCTCTGCCCACCTGCACTTACCCTTTGGAGGATAACTCTCCTTCCACGCAAGCATCTAGGCCACCATTACCAATGACGACTGGGTCCTCAACATAGATTCCCAGGGATACGAATTTTCTTTCCACACTCTTCCAACCCCAAAAGGGTTCCCAGATCCCACTCCAAACCAGTGGGCAGAGGCCAAAAAGCAAGCCCTTTCCCTGCTCTCTGTAAGGGCAATAGAGCACATTCCTGCAGAACAGATAGGCCAAGGTTTCTACTCCAGACTTTTTACACTTTTTTACTTTTTACTAGTACCCAGAAAAGAGGGAACCTGATGCTCCATCCTTGATCTATCCATTCTAAACACCTTCCTGGTGATACCAAAATTCAAAATGCTCACCCTCCAGCAACTGCTACCCATGCTGTCCAAGAATGCCTGGCTAGCCACCCTAGACCTAAAGGAGGCCTATCTCCACATTCCTATCAGGGAGTCATGCAGGAAATGTCTACGTTTCTGGGCTGGATCTTTGCACTTTCAGTTCTCTGCACTTCCCTTTGGCTTATCTACTGCTCCCAGAGTTTTCACAAAATGTCTGGCTCCCACAATTGCCTTTTGCAGAGAAAAGAATATCCAAATTTACCCATACTTAGACGTCTGCCTATTTCAGGCAGACAGTCAGGAAAAGCTGCTCAAGCACCTGGCCTTTGTAAAGTCCCTACTGACCTCCCTAGGTACACTATCACCTAAAAGAAATCCAAACTAGTACCCACCCAAAGGATTATATTCCTGGGAGCAAGCCTGGACACAGCATCCCAGATGGCATTCCATACACTAGAAAAGCAAACTTACCAAACAGCCTACTTCTCTCAACTAGCCACCAGACCCCAGTTATCTGCAAGGAAAATCCTGCAAGCTCTGGGGTTCATGGTATCTTGCATTCTACTCATTCCATATGCCAGACTGCATATGAAGAAACTTCAGTGGTACCTAAAAAGCCTTTGATGTCAACACTCTCAAGACTTGGAAACTTTTATATCAATTATACCTTGCCTAAGGAAAGATTTTCTTTGGTGGGCAGCAGCATACTCGTACAACAAGGGGCTACCTTTCTCACCACTCCCCACCACCCAGACTGTCACCACAGACGCATCAGACTATGCCTTGGGTGCACACTTGGATGGCAGGTGCATACAGGGCCAATGGAGCCCACAGCAAATCCATCTGCTCGTCAACCAAAAAGAGATATTAGCTGTCCAGCACGCATTGTTAGCTTTCAGCCCCCCTTCTCTCCCCAGAGGCTCTCCTGATCAGAAGAGACAATACCACTGTGATGTGGTATATCAACAAGCAGGGAGGGACTCACTCTTATCCTCTATGCAGGCTGGCCATGACCCTTTGGCACACTGCCGCTGCCATGCAACTACACTTGCTAGCACAATTCCTGCCAGGCTCGCTAAACTCTGGCAGCTCACTTAAGCAGAAATCTTCTGCACCCACACGAGTGGCAGCTAGACCAAAGAGCCTTCACCCTAATAACTCAAATGGGGCACCCCAAAGGTTGACCTCTCTGCCTCCCACACCAACCATCAGCTGAGCAAATTCTGCACCAGAGAGCATCACTGCATGGCTTAGGTGGATGCCCTATCCTTCCCCTGGGTCAGTCTCTCGGTCTGTGCATTTTCCCCCACTACCTCTCATCACCAGGGTACTGCTCAAAATAAGGAAGGAAAAACCAAGGACAATTCTGATTGCTCCAGGCTGCCTTGCCAGCACAGGTACCCCCTGCTGTGCAGCCTGTCCCCCCCCCCCTGCTACCATGGCATCTCCCTCAGACCCCAACCCTCCTGACCCAGAGGTAAGGAGAATTCATGCACCCCCAATTGCCGACCCTCAATTTGGCAGCTTGGCTTATTCCCTGACCACTGATCAATCTGCCACCTTCAGTAAAAGGGTTCTAGATGTTTTACGTGAGGCTAGATGCCGTAGCACTAAAAAATCGTATGCTGACAAATGGAAAAGGTTCTGCACCTGGATTCAGGCTAAGTGAGCCGATACGGCACAGCCTCCCTACCTCTCATCCTGGAATACCTAGCTGACCTGCTACACAGTGGTCTCTCCTTTTCCTCTATTAAAATTCATGCCTCTGCTATATCTGCTCATTTCCACACTGAGCAACCCCTTTTCTCACACCTTCTGATCAAACAATTCCTAAGAGGGGGGCTAGTAACTTGAGGCCACGCAGAAGAGCATCTACCTCAGCTTGGGACCTAAACTTTGTTTTGGAGAACCTCACCCTGGCCCCCTTTGAACCAGCATCTTCAGCAGAGTTAAAATTTATCTTGTGGAATACAGCTTTTCTTCTGGCCATCACTTCAGCAAGAAGAGTTTCTGAGCTACAAGCACTGTTGGCTGTAGAGCCCTTCATCCTCTTCCATGCTGACAGGGTGTCCCTCAGGACTCGCCCATCCTCCATGCCCAAAGTGATGTTCAGTGTGGCTTTCAACAAATCCATTAATTTGCCCACCTTTTTCCCTAACCCACAAAACAAGGGGGAAAGGATCCTGCGCACTCAGACAGCTCAGATTCCTGTCTAGACAGGACTAAATCATTCAGAAAGTCTGACCAATTACTGGTTAGCTTTGCTGCAGGGCAGAGGGCAAAGCCATCTCCAAACAAGCCATTTCCAAATGGATAGCACATTGCATCCATTTCTGTTACAAGCAACATGTGGAAACCTCCCCCTAAGTGTGTCAGGTCTCACTCTACCAGAGCAGCCTCCACCTTTCCTCAAAGGAGTCCCTACCAGGGACATCCTGGAGGCTGCCACCTGGACATCTGTTCACACTTTCACCAAGCATTACCACCTGCCTGTCTTCTCCAAATCCAGGGCAGGCATTGCCACTGCAGTCTTGCAGGGCATCATAGCCAGCGCCTAGTCTCCTTGACTGCCTCCACCCTTTTCCTCAGCTTTGGGAAGCAGCCCAAATGTGATGATTGCAACAGTGAAACACAAAACCTAGTACAGTTGTGTACACTTGCTATAAATGTAGATGTTCGAGTGTATTCACTGTTGTAGTCCTGGTTTCCCTCCATCCCCCTCTTCTTTCTCTGTCTCTGTCTCTCTCTCTCTCCTTACAAGGAACTTTTTGGTATTTACTTTCTATTGGTGTAGTTCTTCCATCATATCCTGGGTCCTACTTGGGGGCTCCTGACAGGGCAAGAAAAACTGATGTAATGGCGTCTGCTGCCTTACTTTATACTACTGATGACCTAACGTCAATCCCGAAGTGACCGGAACTGATGCAGAAATACTAAGCCTCTGGTATTCGGGCCGGCCGAGGGCTATCCTGGCAGGGATAACCCAAATGGGATGAGTTCAACAGTGAATACACTTGAACATCTACATTTATGGTAAGTTTACACAGCTGTACTTTCTGGAAAAACTCACTGTGGCTCCTTTTGAACCTATAACCACAGCTTCACTGCAACATTGTACTTGGAAGATTGTGCTATTACTTGCAGTTATCTCTGCCAGAAGGGTTTCTGAGCTTCAGGCTTTGATGGCCTTTCCACCCTTCCAAGTTTTTCATAAGGATAGGATTTCTTTGCAAACCTATCCTTCAAGTGACAACTCATTCACAGCCTTGGGCATAATCAGTATATTAATTTGCCTTCCTTTTTCCCTCTCCACAATTCCCTAGCGAGAGGGTCCTACATATCTTGGATGTGCATAGGCACCTCAGATTTTATTTGGTTAAAGCTAAGGCTATCAGGAAATCTGATGACCTTTTTGTGTCCTTTCATCTCAGGGCTCTGGGAAGGCCGGTTTCCAAGCAGACGGTTTCTACTTTGATTTCCAAGTCCATTTCATTCTGTTAAGTTTCTCATGGAAAGAGTCTCTCTAGCCTGTTAAGGCTCATTCTACTAGAGCCATTGCCTCTTCTAGAGCCTTTTATAAGGGTTTGGGTACTACTACTTTGGAAGCAGCCACTTGGACTTCTGTTCACACTTTCACTAAACTTTTCAAGTTGGATGGCATCCCCAGATCCAGAGCGTGCTTTGCTGGAGCCATTCTTCATGGTTTTTTAGAACTCCTCTGCTCCTTCCTCCTCCTGTCTCTTCATGAGATGTGGTACTGTCCCTCATATAAAGAATACTGCAACATATGAATAGAAGGACATAGAGTAGTTGTGTAAAATCTTACTGTAACAGTAGAAGTCCTTCTCTTCTATGTTGCAGTATTCTGTCCCTCTCACATTCCTCCTGGTTCATGTCTTTTTTGTGGATGTACGTTTTCCTCCTTTTATTCCTTAAGCTGGTGTTCCTACTGGGGTGTTCAGTTCTGAGGATGGTATGTGGGGACATCACTTTTATGGCTTACGTTGTCTGCACTCCTACATGCAACGTCCCTCGTACCCTGCAGTGATAAAAGGCTTTTGTATACTGTCTGCATGTAAAGACCTCCTACAGCAGTTTTCCTCATGTAAAGAAAACTGCAGCGTAGAAGAGGACATCTATGGTTATGGTAAGATTTTACACATGTTCTTTCTTCTGTCAAATTTTTATGCAAACATCCCAGACCTAACTCAAACTATAGCTTTAGTTAATCCAGCTGATAAACATAGATCCTTATTCTTCCCCTTCTGATAAGGATGGTACAATAATTGATAATATTGGTAGGGGGTGTGCTTCTGCAACTTCTAAATTTTAGAATTTTGAATTGTCAGGCTCATGTTTGTTCTGATTAGGAAGTGCAGTTCTGTGAGTTAAATCTGCTTTGTGTGGGGTCGTCTTTAGTTTCTGATGTCACTTTCTTGTTTAAAGTGCATTTATGACTGTACTGCTTCGAGGTTTGCCTGGTTGAGTTCTCAGAACATCTCAGATCATGTACAAATGAGATTTGTTTTTATTTTTGGATCCTTTGCTGCAGAGGTTGTCAGTGTGATGAGGGGTTAGCTGATCAGGTACACAAATTTGTCACCCGTCTTCTCCAAATATTCCAACAGATTTTCTGCTTTCACTTCCAGTTTTGGCAAGAAAGAATAGTGCCAGCAAAATGCTGGTAAGTAGACATTGAAACAAAACAATGGTATGGAGGTTCCAGAAAGAAAGATGGAACGTCTGCAGAATAAAGGATAGTCAAATAAGCAGAATGATTGACTATATGAGACTTTGTCAGTTCTCCTACCTTGACAGTCTGTTACTCTTCTAGAAGGCCTGAATCTCCATGTTTTTCTTTGGCAACAGATTCACAGAAATGGATTCGGAGACTGATTGAACAGGGTTAAAGATGGCAGTGGAAAGAAATCCCTCCCAGGGAAGTATTCCACATCCACCAGACCAAAACTGTCTGCTCCCGCCTGTCAAATGAGAGGGTAATAGAAACAGTTCCTCCTTTCCAGTTAAGAAAATTTGTTTTGTATTCAAGGATGTTTTTTGTTGCTAAAGAAAGAAAAAATGCCTGGAGACCAGTTCAGTTCTGGACCTTTCTTTCCTAAACCAGAATGTGATAGTGCACAAGTTCAAAATGCTTTCACTTCACCACCTGTTATACCTTATTGCTTCTTTGAGTGTTTTTGGTAACCTTTGGTTTAAATGATGCTTAAATCCAAACTTCAGACATTTCTTAAGGTTGCATGTGTCTGGATCGCATTCAGTTCTCTGTCTTATCCTTTGGGCTATCCACTGCTCCAAGAATGTTCACAAATTATCTAGCTCCTCTAATGGGCCATTGCAGGCTACAAGGTATCCACATTTTTTCCAGAGTTAGATGACTTGCTTATCTTCAAAGTCTTTTTCAAAGTGACAGGAATCTCTTACTTGGGCGAGAGTTCTCCTTTGCAGGGTAGGACCCCAAGAGGACATTCAGAAATCTTTTGACTCCATCACACAAGATTGTGTTCCTGTAGTGTCGGATTACCTCTATTAGCTTACCCCTGACATTTGTCAGCTCTGGCACCATTTTGACAGAAAATCTTTCTGATCTTCAGATCATTTGATGTCCTTCCAATTTCACCGTTTCAATTTTCTTTACATTAGGGATTCCCTCCCAAGGGCGGCGTTATGTCTGGCCAGTATACCAAAACCTTTAGGTTTCTTTAAGGTATTCCATACATCACACCTATGCTACTTGTGTAGTATAAGACTTAAAGGTGACGTTTGGATATACCATCCTCAGAACTTGCCTCCAGTCTGTATGCCATCACTTGTCTCTTTGAATGCCAGTTCCGTTGTTGGTTCACCAAACCTTTGCAGACAAGTGCCCTGTTGGGGTTCTTTTTTACTTATCCTTTTTTTATTGTTGCTTGTGGGGTGTCATGTCATCCAAGAAGGGTAAATGCCAGTGTTGGAGACAGATTCCCCATAAAGACCGCCACAGCCAGTGTCTTGTTTTGCTTGAGTACCTCTTACTACCATACGTCCTGTTCATTCGTCAGGCTTTTGTACCTAAAACCCTTCATAATGGACTATCGTCTTTGGTGCTTTATCTTGAAAAACAGTGTTAAGCTTCTTGTGAAAAACACAGTGGAGGATGCTTCCTGCTCGGAGGGACAGCTTTCAGTGAAGAAAGCCAAGAAGCCTAGGCTGAAACTTTCTGCTGTTCAGCCTCCACCAGACTTCTGTCCTGAGGTGAGTAAATGCCCGGAGGTTCACCTAGCTCTATCACTGGATTCCACTGTCACAACCAAGTTTAGAGGCTGGCTGAGATCTGACTTTCAACATGTCCAAGGAGGCTTTGTAGATGTCCATTTTGGACACTAAGGGGGCTGATTATTTCTGAGGGGGCCTAGGGGTGTTCCTTAAATATTAGTCAGAGAAGTCCCTACTACCATCGATGAATGCCATCCTAGGTCAGAGCTTTCCAAATTTTGTAAGGTGGACGTTCCATTGAAGGAAAAAGCAAAAGACTAAACATATTCGTCCTGTACTCAAGGATCCACAGAGTGAATGGCAGGCCTTCACTCAGGGTTGGTTTAGTGCTTTGATGGCATTGAAACCTCTTTGGGGAGCTTCTGTTCCAGCCTCCCTTGGTCCTCTACTCCCCTAAAAAGACCCATGTAACAGGACTCCTCTGAGGAGGAGCTGGATTCGGATGAGGAATCTCTTGTTGCTCTTCTCAGATTCCTTTTTGGATTATAGATCAGAGGAAGAGGTATCTACCAGTCCTGATAATCCTTTGAAGGGATTCTTTTGGGGACACTCTCCAGGATGATGGAGTTCTTTATATGGAATTGTACTCGGGTGTCTGAAGTTCATAAAATATAGTACGAGTTGCCGCAAGATTCTCGTAAACCTTTTGCTGTTTCTCCTGTGTTGGCTGCCTTGTTGGATGTATTGTCCATTGCTTCTAAGGCTCCAGAATCTAAGCCCCTTCTTTCAAGAAACCTGGTAGATTATATAGGGTGCCCAAGGACTGCAAATTGTGGTACGTGTCCTTCTGCTGGCTACTCTGGTGTCTGTAGCTTCTGACAAACACTCTCAACTGTTTCCTTCTGCTGAGTTACTGCCCTCCGATAAAGATGGCAGGACCATGAAAAGGCTAGGCAAGAAGGTTTACACCTGTGCTACCTTGGCTTTTAGGGCTGTTAATTATCAGACCCACACGTCCAGGTACTTGTTGACTCACCTGTCCCAAGCTTGTCAGGTTATTTCTGATCTTCCAGACTCTGAGGGGTAAACCTTCTGCTCTTTCCCTGTTGAGGACTTCCTCCCAGGTGGCTCATCATTCCATCAAGTGTAGTTATGATGCAGCAGATGCTTCCTCAAGGGCTGCTACTTTTGGATCAGTGATCTGGAGGTGTTCTTGGCTTTGGCTTAAACCTTTGCCTGATGGTATTAAAATTAAGTTGATGGATGCCCCTCTTGATAACTGACATCAGAGCATTTGTTTTCATTCTATCCTCAATTGATGGGTTCAGATCTGACTCTGCCATTGCTAAAGCTCGTAGCAACCAAAAACTCTCGAGCTTCTCCTTTATCTATAATGCACCAACCCTAAATTACCCCAGATCTCATTTGCTGCTTTCAGCAAAAGACATGGTTGACCTACTTATTGAGCTTTAAAATGTGTATCTTATAAAATCCTCCATTTCCTAACTTTTAGATATAGTTATAATATCTGTAATATTTATTCTCCCTTGCCTTCCTCAATTTCTTTACGGTTGATAGCTCATTTCTTCCTTTTTCGTACATTGTGTACTGCTTAAATTATTAGTAATTTTCTATCTTTCTACACCTAGTGTAGTCTGTTGCTACCATAGCTGGTACCTTTCCTACTGCTTTTCAGTATCCCCCCCCCCCCCCCAAAAAAAAAGATTTTTTTCCTTAAGTGTTTTTCTGTTTTTGCAATAGTGTCAGAAAAAGGTCCCTCTGGATTCAAAAAATGTGTTAAGTGTGGGTACAAGCTTTTTGTGAACGATACCTACACTGTTTTACTGCCTTTCGCCTTTACATTTGCAGGAAGATTGTTCTATAACCCCAGGGCTTTAACTGAAAGGAAAAATTTATTTTGAAAGGTTTGTTCTCTTCCACTTAATATCTGGGGCTCAGTCCCCCAAAAGTAAAGACTTAATTTTCTTCTCTGAGGCCATCCACATTATCTTCCTAGGTTTTCGACCAATCTAGAAAAAGATCCAAGCTGGATCCGACCTCACCCTCTGATCTGAAGAAATAGAAAAAAAGGGGTGATGACTTCCTTAGATATGACAGAAACGTTACCGGATCCGACTACATCCAGCCATACCGCCTGAAGTTATCTACCAAGGACAAAACACTTGCCATCTGTGGATCTGGTGCCCTCACAGTTTTTGGAACATCACAAACCCAGGTCCCTATCTATTGTTTCCACTTCCAGAAGTTTGATGAAGGAAGATGTGGAAAGTATTGCAGAAGATCCTCCTCGTCGCAGAGTCAGTTGGTGTCCTACCCCTTTGGGTCAGGACGGTCTTTCTCCGACCACACCCCCCACAAGAAGTTCCTCCTCTGATTCGTTAATCTGTCTGAGTCCCTGGATCAGAACCATTTGGCTCTGTGTGACTCTGATCCAAAGATAGCAATATCTTCAGACCCGAAGCTTACTCTGAGTGCTCTGGTTCAGTCGGACCTGGAGAGCTCTGAGTCAAAGCTTCCTTGAAGGAGATGTCTGAGTCTACTCCGAAGTTGTCGGAACTGTGTGCCTCTGAGGTTTGGCACTGGATAGCTCGGCTCCAGCTTCCTCCTTGGGGAGATTGCTTTCAGAGCAGGGGAGGACTGGTCCGAAAGCTTTTCTTTTTGGGTCCGAGGTCGTCTTTCTCCAGGGCGGTCTGCCTTCGAGGCTGTGAAAGTTATGTCTTCCTTGGCAAAACTGATCCAACCCCTTTGAATGTTCAGCCTTCTATCTTGATTTCTCTGTGCTCAGAGCCTTATCAGTTTTTACCACATGGACAGCTGGTCTGATCCCCAGGCTCCCAACAGTGTATCTCAATTTCTTCTGATACCTCCCCAGAGCATTCCACTAAGGCGGCCCTAGGAAGAATGATGCTCATCTCAACACCACAATAAAATCAGTTAACTGAAAACTAGGCTCCCTCTATACAATTAAACCCTTCCTTACTCCTATACCTGGAACTACTATTGCCCACACCCACCTTATCTCATCTCTCTTATGCCTCTCCTATATACACAAATCTATCTAAAAGCAACCTCAACAAGCTGGCAAGCTCCTGCAATAACATTGCCAGATTTGCTACCGGCTCCCCTTTCAGAACCCACCACTGCCAAAATCTGAAACAACTGGGTTGGCTGAAAATGCATAATCAAATTCTATTCCACCAACTGATTATTGCCCATAAAACCCTTTATCATCCAGGTAACACACCAATTCTCATGTCTATTTGGCCCATATAAAAAGCTTACAAACCTATGCTCAGCAAATAAACTACTGTATCTAGACAAAAACCCAACAATAAAGCAGGAGATTCCCTTTTCTCTAACACTGTGGGGGGAAAAGCTGGAACCTACTTCTTGGTGAACTCGCATCTCTTTCTTCAACTGCTCTATTCAAAAAGAAACTCAAATTATACCTTACAACCCACTGGCTATGTCTTTGTACTAACCATGACTAAGATTTCTCTTCCTGTTATCCTAGGTTATAGCACCAATTTACTACTCGCTTTATAGCCACTTTTAAGACCACTACCTTCTAAGTTGGACTTACTGTACCCAGGAAAGACTGTATGGACATGTCACTGCCTTATAGATGAGTTACTGCCCTTAACTAATTCTCCCAATCTTGTTTATAACTATTCTGTTCTCCTGTGCCATATTTATAACTTTGATTTGGGAATATCCCACATCCTTCTAAATACTCTTTATTTTTATTTATTTATTTTTTTTTTTTTAAAAAAAAATGTTTTTATTTTGTTTTACTTTTATCTATCATGAATGCTAAGTTACCATGTAACACCAGTTACAGATCACTTGTCAGACAAAACAGAAGTTGTAATGTTCTCTTTGTTTTTGTCTTTTATGTGGAGCTTTTCTCCCTGGGCCTCTACTGAAAATGGACATGTATCCAGTTAAACTATCCCGGTCAACAAATGTAAAATAAATAAGACGTGTAAGAGGAAGCACTTGGACTCCCCAGTGGAATCCGTCATGGAAGGTATGGACTTTGGTGAAAGGACCTTATGGTCACCTCATAAAGATGTCTCCTTTGGAGACATCCTTGAGATTCTAAAACAGAGAGAGAGAGAGTTGGCTGGTCACCGCAACCCTTCATCTGAAGAGTCTCTATTCCTGGAGGCTTTTGATGTCCTTCAAGGATGCATCTGCAGTCCTTACAAATGGGTTGTCCTGTCGTCAGGCAGCCCTTCGGTCGGCCGGATTCCAAAGTCTGGGTCTGGCTTCGGCTGGTGTCGCACTTCACCCGACGTCATTGCGGCAGTTATTCGGGTATAAAGGCATCAGCCGACGCCATTTTCCCCAGTCTTTCTTGCCGCGTGGCGCCCGAAGCAGAAGCTGTTCGCAAGTGCCGGTCGGTCAGATCCAGAGATTACTACTACCGAATGCTACTTCGAAGACTTCTATAAAGCTAAGTACCCGTTGGGGACTCTTTCTTGCCTCAGCCGATGTCAGAGAAAGTTAATAACTGTTTATCTTGTGGGAAACAAATACCTCATAAAGATTTCCACTCTATTGCATACATTGTAGGCCCAGACCACGGCGTAGCAGCTTGTCTAGCCTGTGCTTCTTTTAACCGACGGGCGCTTAGGCGTCGCTCGGACTTTGCTGAACAGATTTTCGGCTCGATTTTGCCTACATTATGCCGCCGGATCCTCCGACTACGCAAATAACCAAAAGCGCAAAAGGACCGACACTCGCGGTCCGGTTTCGCTGAAACCGTGGTTAAGCAAC